>NW_022990003.1:157500-399432 GCF_902827175.1 Gymnodraco acuticeps
TCTATCTATCTATCTATCCATCTATCTATCCATCCATCTATCTATCTATCTATCCATCCATCCATCTATCTATCTATCTATCAACAATCCATTTATTGTTTCATAAATAAAGTTACATTAATGTTACTATACCATTTGAAATATCAGAGCAACCACAAAAGTTAAGCCTCTTCTGTCTCACTTTAGTTAATGAACCTCAGGCCATTAATCATTAAATGTACCAATTTAAAGAACTTTATTTAGTGTTATAAAAAAAAAAAGTGTGAATCTGTATCAGTCGAATTCCTCTATACATGAATCACAGTAGCTTTTAAAGATGGTTTACAAAGAAGTTGACCTTGACCATTTCATACAGTGTAATTTTTAAAGAAAGGGCATACTGCAGTACCTTGTTTAGAAACATTTCAAACTTGGATGTAAATAAATGGCATATCATTGCAAAAGTTGCAACACAGATTGGTGATATGACAATATTTCAGTCAAAAACAGGAGAGATTAAAAGGACTGATAGAACCTCAATAACCGCTGCTTTAAGCTCTCGCTCTCTCAGGATTTGAGGTAGCAACCAAACGTATAAATCCCGTCCTGAAATAGCCTGTTTTTCAGTCCAGCTGTCGGGCCACGCAAATCCCTAAACTCTCCCCTCCCTCTCCCTCCATCCCGGCCCATGTCACTTCCTCCAGCCATTCCCTCCTCCTCCATCCTCCATCCTGCCACCCATTGAGCCATTGACACCAGCACAGATAACTTTCCAGCCTATCGGTGTCTCCCAGATTAACGGACATGCAAATCTCAGTCTTTTTCTCACTAACTGGTCGTGAGCCATGCGTGTGCACGGCTGCAGCTGATGCTATGAGAGATGTGATGTGTAAGATTGGATCCAAATTGGTTTTAGTGGGCGTATCCTTCGGCTTAACCAGTGAACTCGGTCTGATGTGGCCACACTGTTAGGTACAAGCAATGGTTTTGAAAGAGAAAGTGAATATTTTTGTTCAAATTTATGAGGAAAACTGATTGTTTTAGGTATTTATCTGTGTGCGTGTTTATAGTGTTACATCTTGAACACAGGACATCCCTGCACTGTGTGAAAAGACGAGTGTGTCTGTGTGCAATCTCACCACTTCACAGACTAAATCCCTCCTGATGAAAGCAGCCAGGAGATCATCTATTATTTAAACATTTTCTCCATCAGAATGCATCTTCCTGTTTCTATATTAAACTCCACTAGGTAAGCATAAACTTCATCACTGTAAGGTCAAGTGCACTCTACTGTTCTACTCTCACTATTTCCTTTTTCAACAACTTCAAATGTAGACCTGAACATCATCTATTCTTCTCCTGATGTCTGGAAACTACTCCATAATACTCGAGAAATATAATCCCACTACAACTGTCCTCTTATTACCATTATCACTGTCACAGTTTCTTATAGCATCCAGTTTTGCATCTCATAAGAATGCCATGTAGGTTTATTAAAAGACTTTACATTCAGGCCTTTGTTTGCACGGCCTCACCAGGAGAGCTTGTGTTTCACTAAGCACAAGGCAATACAGAATATAACATGTAATCTATTTTTAATCCATTTTACATGCGCTGGAATGCTTCATGCAGTGCAACATTTTCAGTTACCACTCAGACGTCTAAAAGGTGGTGTTAAATATTCAATTAATTGATCTTATGTGTATTTTATTACATTTTCTGATTATTAAGTCTTGGGCTAACTGCAAGAACTGCAGATTTCTTTGCCATTATTTTATTTATAGCATTATTATCAATTTAAAAAAGATTGTACACTATGTTCTTGACATTAATTTTTTAGTAAGCCCAGAGCAGCATTGCTACTTCTCTGTGCACGCTCTCAGACAGAGGGGGTCCTGACAAATGGCGCATTTTTTGGAAAAGTGTGACATGTAATATTGTAGTTAAGCCACCATGGCCATTTTATAATTCCGCTTTAGTGGATTTAATAGCCAAAGGTAAATCTATTAATGTTGTACAGTGCCACCCAATGCGGTACTTAGGGAATAATGGTCACATATTGCTGCCATACTTCATCAGTCTAGGGGTTGTGACGATGACAGTATAATCATTGACATTATGACAATGGCAGTGACAATGATAAAGCTAATGGACTAGTTTCTAAGCATCAAGATATTTACTTTCCAAGCAGCTTTTGTAGTGAAGGCAAATAAACGTTACTCTTTGAATCCTAGGATGTTTTGGGATTCTTAAAGAATTTGAAAAAACACAAAAATGTACATTGACATTACATTTGAGACAGTTCTGCTTGTCTCCGACTCAAACTTTTGTCTATCAGTGTGTATATTATGTCCCTTTCTCTACCTGTATCGTGTGTGTGTGGGAGTGGTTACACACACACAGGTTTATTATAGGGTCCCCGTAGATGATGTGTCTGCCCAAGCTGAGCAGTTTGGAAAGTCAGCTGTAGCCGCTCAGCATGCACAGTTATTGGCAGCGATACTGGTTGTATCCATGATGTCAGTAATGCTTCAATTGGTCACATTTACACTGCCTCCATGCCTTGAGGTAACCTAAATAATACGTAATAATTAGTTTTGTCAAGAAAACATCCCACAGCCATAGGTAATATTTGTATGCATCCTACCATATTCAGTTAACATTTAAATATATTTTCTCTCAAATACAATACATTATTTTAATAATATTAATCACCCATTTTCTTTGCGTTTCTTGCATGCAAATAGAACAAACATTTGATCGACACAGTTGTGGATTGAATAATCAACTAAATGCAGCTTTTTAGCTTTAATGTGCAGCCCACATTTTCAAACCAGCCATGGGCAAAATTCAGTGATGTTTAAAGTCGTTAAATACTATTTCTATTAGTGTGATGGACCATCATTATTATGTTCTTATTAAGATGTTAAAGCAGTGATAATCTTCCAGGAGGTCACTTTTCACCAAAAAAAAAGAATCATGATTTTTGCCTGATTTGTGATTTTGAGATAAAATATCAGCTGGGACAGAATACCACCGTGAGTCTCCTGTGCCGGTTGGTGACCCGGGACTTTTGTTACCCTGCCTGTATATTAAATTCACAGAGCGTTCTGCGTAATCCTCCGATAAGAGGATGATAGAGAGGGAGAGAGAGACAGCGAGGGAGGTTGACAGTAAAAATATTATATAACGCCCTGGTCACTATTTGTTCACATCTGTGTGCTGAATTGATCCTGCATTGTGTTGTATGTGAAAAACACTTCTATTTATTCATGTCAGCCCACCTACTCTAGTACTTTTTTCTAAAAAGCAGATATGTGGAGATATAGACTGTAGGTTAAGGATTTATATTTATCTTAGAAATTTCAGTTATGTAGTCATTTCGATCGTGGTGTCTCCCCCTTCCTCTGTTAGCTTCTCTTCTCCCTGAAGTGAACAGATTGGGTCTCTGTGGGATTGATTCACCCAGGGAGACACCCTCCTCCCCATCCTGTCACACCACTTTTGTGTCCTCCCTCTCCTGTGGACACACATACACACACACACACACACACACACACACACACACACACACACAAAGCGTTTATACACCTACACGTGTGACCTTCATAGGCGTATTATCTATATAGTCACAAAGTAGACTTAATCTCTAAGTGAGTGCTGACTGCATCTGCATACACACAAACAAACATACACCCACCCACACACACACACACACACACACACACACACACACACACGTTCTCACACACACGTTCACACACACACACACACACACACACACACACACACACACACACACACACACACACACACACACACACACACATACAAACAAACACACACAAAACACAAAAAAGTTAAGGTCTATACAAAATAAAAATACTTCTCTTCTCTTCCAGTGTTTTTATCTAATCAAATTTCTATAATCTATTGTGTATTGTGGCAATGCGGTATATTGATTTACATTAAATTGCTCTGTCAGGCTGACTTTTTGAACATTTCATGTCAGATTTAATTCGTAATGATGTTATAGTTTGAACTTTGCTTCTCGTGCTCTGGTGAAAAGCACAGAAAAGAGCTCAGTGTGAGGTATGTGTCGATGCTGAGTCTCCACTGAGCCTGTTACTATATTGTAATTATGATATTTCAGAGAGCCCGAGGTCACGGTGCTCCTGCCTGCTCATGCTCTCTCGCTCATTAGTTGTTGCCAGCTGAGACCAATCAGATCCTCGCTATGCTAACGAGAAGAGCTACATCAGCTGAGTACAGGAACACAGCACTGTGAGCCTCGCACGAAGGCAAATGACCACAAGAAAGCTCTTTGATTCATACCTGTACTCTTTCAGACCTAGCAAGTTATGTGCTGCCCTCCATGCATACTTGCAAATGTTGCTTTATCTTCAACTTTTCCTATTTGTTTATGATGTGAGTGTGCCTTCACTGCCCTATTAATACACCATGTTAGAAGCATGAGACCCTTAGCTATTTTTAAGACACTCATTCCTGTGGACAAACACACACTAGAGTGAGATTGCCCTTTAGTGGGAAGCATCTGCAATTAACGTTAATTTTTGCTGTGGGCTAGCCTCGTTAGCTGGTAGCGTATGTGTTGTTGTCAGGCTGCAATCTGTCGGGAGGTTTAATGAGGATCGTCCTGCAACCTTCACTAGCTCTGAAGTAGGATACTGAGCTCCACTCGGGGGGGGGGGGGGGGGGGGGCGAGTCAGCACGTTTGTTTGGCACAGAGTGTGAGTCCGACAACTGATTCAACATATGCACACCCTTGTGTCAAATGAGAACATCCTCTTTCATTTACTGAATTAGTAACCATTTCATCTTTCTGTGTCTTATGTTTAATGCACTTTGATGGAAATGCTGAAGCTCTGTGAAGGCCTGTGCACATTCAAATAATGAAGATTGACGTACATTGTCCTTCAGTCTACACCTTTAACAACTGGTAATTTCTCAGAAATATATGAATTATTTATCCGGCTCAAAATACATGAGTTTGAAACAAATGGGGCAGAATTGAACATTTAAGAAATTATTAAATGTTTGACTCAA
Source organism: Gymnodraco acuticeps (assembly GCF_902827175.1). Classification (NCBI taxonomy): domain Eukaryota; kingdom Metazoa; phylum Chordata; class Actinopteri; order Perciformes; family Bathydraconidae; genus Gymnodraco; species Gymnodraco acuticeps. The sequence continues at coordinate 162,547 of NW_022990003.1, forward strand.
ATGATGACAATGATGATAGTGAAAGCATACTGATTTGCAAATAGCCAGTTCTATGTTATAAGCAGTTTGAGAATAAGGTTAATTGTAAATCATTATAAAGACACATTTCGATTATAAGTCATTTTTACACACTTACAAACATGTTAACAGTTTATAGACGGCTTCAAGGCAATAATAAAAGCCTCTGTGTCTTATAATTGCTTGTAATAGCATTGCAATCATTATTTGAGTTAATCTATTTTGCACGTCTCCTTTGGTAGCTTTTTTATGATAAAATCATACCTTATTATACACACTTATTAACAATGTGCTTTTTGCAGCTACACTATCTGGAAAATAGTTTTCTAAGTTAATCAATTGAAATAATGAGTTACATATAAACCAATGTTTTGGTGGGCTAGCACAAAAGCACACTTTGAGACAGCTATTTCATTTGTTGTTTTACTTTGCTTAATTTTCACATATATTTAGGCAAAAATGGGGGCACAAAGGAAATATTCTATAAAACATCACCCAATACAGGCCTTTACAAATATAATATCATGATATATAATGATTATAATCATAAGCACTATTATGGTATATTTCAACTTGTATATTTAAAAATCCCTAAATATGTCAAAGTTGCTCTATTTCTTGTTGATATGTTTTATAATTGTTTGTAATAGCATTTAAAACGTATAATATGAGTTAAAATATCTTACATGTCAGTTGTGACCCTTTACAAAGCCTTTCTTGTTGCGTTTATGAGGATTAATAAAAAAAATTATTATCCACTTTGACATCATGTTTTCAGAGTATCTTTGATAAGAAGGATTTATAAGACCTTAATATCTAGGCTATTAACAGTTTTTACTATTATTTCTTACAAAGCATTACCCAGAAGAACTAAATCAAGATTACAAGACGTTTATAAGCACTAATAAAATACATGTTAACAGTTTATAGACAGCTTGAAGACGTGAATACAAAGCGTTCCCCTGATAATTGAAGGGACAGCATGAACTCAACAGTGTGTCGTGACAGAGCCACGCCCAGCGCCCGTCTGTCTCTCCATATTCATTTCCGGAAGTAAATCATTTTTGTAATCCTAATCTGAATGTTGTGACAGATTAGGAGAGAGAGACAGAGCGGGAGAGAGTGGATGCAGCCGCTTTAATCTCCTACAAATTCAAAAACGTTGCTTTACAAAGCATACTTTCCTGTAGTAGTTCATTGTATTTTACCTTAAATGTAGAATATCTCATGATATACCAAGTTTTCATTTATTAATATTTATACTGGCATATCTGTTATTATTATTATTATTATTATGTTTTCTGTATTGATGGATGTATGAAGAGATTATAAGGAGTGTGCTGTGTAAAAATGGGGGAGGTAGTGAAATCCACTTCCATATCTGAGGTATAAAAAGACTGGAGGAGACAGAGTGTATGCAGACAGACTATAGCAGATAGATAGTGACAGATCATGGTGTAAAAGCTAGAGTGAATTATTTATCTCACCAAAAACACATCCATAATTTAGCAGAGTCAGAGTCTGACTTGTCTTGTGTTGGTGTGTGAGTTATCTTGGATTTTCCCTGTGCTGAGAGCCTGAGAGAGAGGAATTGTCTTGAATCTTTCCTTACAAAAAAGATAGCTGCCTTCAATGTTGTGAATGTAGGAACAATCTGAACCTCGAATTTGCAACCATCCTTGTTACAGGGAACACATCCTCGTTGTGATTGTGCCTGTTTATGTTCATGATTCTCCAGCTCATTGACTAACTGGATCAGCCCAATGGAAAGTGGACGGCTTAAACACACATGCGCATTTTACTGTGGACTCCGAAATAAAACATACAGTAGGCTACATGCATTCAAAAGGGTGGCACTATGTCTGATTTAATTGGAAAAACCTGCAGGAAGCATTAAGTGTAGCATATTTGTGTGCGTGTGTGTGTGTGTGTGTGTGTGTGTGTGTGTGTGTGTGTGTGTGTGTGTGTGTGTGTGTGTGCGTGTGTGTGTGCGTGTGCGTGTGCGTGTGCGTGTGTTGTTGAGAGCACAGGGATCACCAACTACATTTGTCCAAGGGCCAAAATGTATCCAATAGACACTATCGCGGGCCAGCGATTTTTATATAGCCCAACATTTTGAAGTTGTTGACCGGAACACACACACACACACACACACACACACACACACACACACACACACACACACACACACCGCATAAAGCTTAGCAGACTCTTCACGCTAACGAAGGATCACTTCTAGGCAGGGTTACTTTGTATTCTGTAATCAGTTACTGAATACAGAATCTTAAAAGACGTATTCAGATTACTTTTAGAATACTTTATTTTTCCATAACAGATGGGTATGTTTTGGTGAACAGGAGACACTTGTTTTATTGTTTTAATGGCTTATCAAGAACTCAAACACAACATCTTGGTGTCATTCTGGACAGCTCCCTCTCATCTGCACCCCACATAAAAAACATCACCCGGACTGCATTCTTTGTACTGTCTTAAAACCTTTCATTGGAATATGTTATGAATTGTAAGGTGTCCTTGGGTGCTTTGAAAGGCGCCCCTAAATAGAATGAATTATCATTATTATTTATTATCTGAAATGATGTAATAATTTGTTCCAGTCACTTGCCATGCATTCAGCAGCAGCAGGCCATTCACTTTGATTTGATCCCGTTATGAAATGTTATCATTTCGACAATAAATAAATGCTACATAAACGTTATCTTGCACATTTTATCTAACCATCTCCGTTTCTAACTTTCAATATATTTTAAAAGAGATCTCTCTCTCTCATCTGCGTGCGGGGGCGGGGCCTCACAGACACGCTGCATCTCTCTCGCTCACAGACATGGTGCAGCGCTGTGCAGTGTGCACACCAGTGGCGGCGCTAGGGGGTGGCTACTTGGGCTCAAGCCCCGGATGTTTTCTGAAAAGCCCCGGATGTTTCACTTTTTTTTTTTAAATGTAAAAAGATTTTTTTTTTTGTTGAAAATGTCTCGGGAGTAATGTGCAGTACCGGAGTCCACCAGAGAGGCAGCCGCTGCGGGACATTAGCCTGCGTACTGCGTAGCCTTTAGTGATGGGAATTCCGGCTCTTCTTGGTGAGCCGGATCATTTGGCTCGGCACACCAAGAAGAGCCGGCTCTTTCGGCTCCCAAACGGCTCTTCAGTTTACCACATATTATACCTTTTAATTAAATCAAATGTAGCCCTGTTTTGACTAATTATATGTGTACACATATATCACTTAAATTATTCAATACAACCTTTGTACTGAAGTATTCAAAAGTAAAAATTACATGTTTAATATAAATGATTTGCTGTGGCCAATTGTTTTCATTGCATTTACAGACCCGTGTAACTCTCTGATACCACCCAATGAATGCATTGACTTGCTTGTAGAACCACGCTACACAAAACAGATAGCAACACCTATAAAAACTATTTAAAAAAAGGGGCTACTGTATCGACCTATATAAAGTATATAAATATAGTTTTTGTTTTCAAAATACCAAAAAGATCCTGCATTTTAGCCATGCCTCATTTCGCTCTATTTGCTCTTTCCAGCGCTGTTTTTGCAGGGGGCTAATTCTGGGAGCTGCAGCTGACCACGCCCCCCTGAAGGAGAGGGGAGCGTGCTCTGAGATCAGCTGCTGGGCTGTCAGAAGAGGGGGAGAAAAAGAGATCTCCGTCCTCCGTGTTTTATTCTTATAGAAGTAAGAAGAGAAGTATTGGGGCAGAAACCCTCCTTTTTACGCAGCGGTCCAGACATAGACATCAAACGGCGACACATATTCAGTTGCCAGTTACTTTGGCATTCGGGCAGGGATATCTAGATACTTTCCAAGGTTTGACATAATGAATTGTGCTACTTTTAAAGCAAGCAACGATGTTTTCAAATCTGTAATCAAAAAGCTCCTCAAAAACACTATCGAAGTAGTTCCTGCCGTTGCTACGTTAGTTCAAACAGTAACAATGGACTACTTTTCTTAGCGGATGCATGTCAATTTAAATCAATACATAAAACTATTTTTTAAATCAATAAAATCATTTTCTAAATCCATAAAAGCATTTCAATTAATATTGGGAGTCATGTCGTTACTTTGTTGAGAATGTGGCCATGTAATAAGCGGGATAATGTGCACAGTGCACATTGCATAATGTGCCTTCAAGCTGATCTAGATCCCTCCGCAAAAAAAAAAAAAAACCGGCTCGTTCGCGGGCGAGAGCCGGTTCCCGTCGTTCACTTAAAAGAGCCGGCTCTTTGAGCCGGCTCGTTCGCGACCGACACATCAGCCTTCCCTGCCCTGAAGAAGAAGTGATCCTTCCTAGTGCCTGAAGAGTTTTAAGCTAATAGCCTATACAGTTATGGATATTAGAAAGTTATTTTCATCGAAGCAGGCGCCACAAGCTGCAGCAGCAGCAGCAGTATCAGCAGCTGACAACAATAGGCGCATTCACACTGCGGTACTTTTCCCACAAAGGTTCATGTGAACTTAGTTCATGTGAACTCTTTTATCGCGTTCACACCCTATAGGCGCTTTCACACTGCGGTACTTTTCCCACAAAGGTTCACGTGAACTTAGTTCATGTGAACTCTTTAGTTCGCATGAACTAAGTACAGATCGCGTTCACACTGGAAAAAGTCCCTGGGGGTGGATTAGGCAAATGAAGCCGCTGACGTCACTTGTTCTTCTTCTGCTTTGGGTTTACTGGCAGGCCGCAAACCACTTCACGGCGTATACTGCCGCCCAAAGTCCCCGGCCGGAAGTCCCCGGAGTTGGGGACTGGCTTCAGTAGAAGCTGCTGGGACTCCCAGCAGCTTCTACTGAAGCCTTCCGAGTAAATCGCCAGAACGCCGACACCTCCTTATCTCCACCATTCCCATGTTTTATTTTGTGTTGCCATAAGTTAGTCTCTGCGTTTCTGCGCTGGGCTAATGCTAATGCTAATAATGCTAATGCGAGGATAATAAAATGGCGGCTTCACAAAACTTTTTGGGAGTTTTGCGGGGCGTGGTTTGCAATCCTTCCAGCCAATCAGAAATTTAGCTCTTTTCTCACAAAAGAGCCGTTCGAAAGTCCCTGCTCTCTAGCAGGGACTTTCGAGGGGGTAAAAAGGTTCACATGAACTCATTTTAGTACCGGCTCTTTATGGTGTGAACGCGATAAAAGAGTTCACATGAACCTTTGTGGGAAAAGTACCGCAGTGTGAAAGCGCCTTATGGTTCACACCAAAAAGAGCCGGTACTAAAATTAGTTCATGTGAACCTTTTTACCCCCTCGAAAGTCACTGCTAGAGAGCAGGGACTTTCGAGCGGCTCTTTTGTGAGAAAAGAGCTACATTTCTGATTGGCTGGAAGGATTGCAAACCACGCCCCGCAAAACTCCCAAAAAGTTTTGTGAAGCCGCCATTTTATTATCCTCGCATTAGCATGGAAGCTGCTGGGAGTCCCAGCAGCTTCTACTGAAGCCTTCCGAGTAAATCGCCAGAACGCCGACACCTCCTCATCTCCACCACTCCCATGTTTTATGTTGTGTTGCCATAAGTTAGTCTCTCTGCGTTTCTGCGCTGGGCTAATGCTAATGCTAATAATGCTAATGCGAGGATAATAAAATGGCGGCTTCACAAAACTTTTTGGGAGTTTTGCGGGGCGTGGTTTGCAATCCTTCCAGCCAATCAGAAATGTAGCTCTTTTCTCACAAAAGAGCCGCTCGAAAGTCCCTGCAGTGACTTTCGAGGGGGTAAAAAGGTTCACATGAACTAATTTTAGTACCGGCTCTTTTTGGTGTGAACGCGATAAAAGAGTTCACATGAACTAAGTTCACATGAACCTTTGTGGGAAAAGTACCGCAGTGTGAATGCGCCTAATGTCATCACCAGCAGTGTCCCGCAGCTCCTGCCTTTCTGTTGGACTCTGTCGCAGCGGGGCTACTGCTGTGGTGCGGAGCGCACAATACACAACTCTTCACAACGAAGGATCACTTCTTCTTCAAGGCAGGGAAGGTTTCGCAGTACGCAGTCTACTGTCCCGCAGCTGCTGCCTCTCTGTTGGACTCCGATACTGCACACAGTGGTTACTGCTCCGCCAGTCACCCCCGTCGTGCGGGCCGGATGAGAATGTCTGGCGGGCCGGATGTGGCCCGCGGGCCGCCAGTTGGTGGTCACTGGCATAGAGGTTATAATGCACAGATGGCCGCTCTCCTGACTTCTCTGTTTGACTCTTTTAGAAAAAAACGACAAAAATGATCAGCCTAAAATAACAGTAACTGATTATTTCTTCTTAAATAAACTGATTATAAAGTGTACTATTAAATAATAATTAAAAACTACATTCAGAAAATCATTGGTTGACAAAAAAAGAAACATTTAGATAAACAAAAAAAAGGTTAAAGGTGGGGTAGGTAATTCACTTCAGTAACATTTTTTGTTATATTCCATGGAATGCTCTTAACATCCCGATAGCAATGAATATATGAAATGCTTTGACAATAAATACATAAAAAAACGTCATCTGTGGAAGCCGTAGCTGTAAAAAGCACGACCAATCATCTGAGCCAGCTCAGATAACTGGATGGCCTACCTGCCTGTCAGCTTTCCATCTGTGCACAAACTTATCTCGTGCCCTCATTGGTCATGTGTGCGTTCATGCGTGTTGGAGGAGGGGCTCTCTAAGGAAGTCTGATTTTTTTCCGGCTGCGTACTTTCAAATTCTAGCGCATTCGAGCTGGTTTCTCCATTCTTACCTACCCTACCTTTAAGACATACAAGAAATATAAGACAGAATGGATGTATTTTTTGGAAACCACACCTACAATATTACCTGAACTGTTTAGATTAATTTTGCAGTTCTGTGAAATGTTCATCTAAAAGACTCTTGCACTACTATACCGTCTGAATAACCTAGCGGTGTTAAACACACATCCCTACATATTGCACAGCACCAGTATGGCAGCAGGTCCGAGGCGTCCTGCTGGAGAATGTGCTGTCGTGGCTAACTCTGCTCCTCGGATAGTGACAGCTGCTTCCACACACTGGGACGTGCTGAGTCAGACACGACCCCGACATAGTGCATGTTGCATGGAGGTGTGTGTGAGAGAAAGACATAGAAAGTAACCTAGGGGAAGAAGACAAATTCTATCCAATCCCTGCAGTGAAAAGATAAATGCACTCCTTGCCACTGCCCCATAATAACATGCTTACCCCACTAAATGATACCAGTTTTCCCACATTTGTTTAACATTTGTTAATTTCTCCTTGTTGAGAATCATGTTGTGTCTTAAAGATGTGCATGAGAGATAAAGAGAAGCCTTGTCTTCCTTAATGTGTGCCGATGCCTTGCCACAATGTTTCGTACATTTTAAGACTGGCATACAAACACATTTCTTCTTGAAGCAAAGACTGTTTTTGTCCCCAAGGGTGGTGTGCATCGGACTCTCACCGTGACCTCTCAATCTTTTTCATGAGTAATGTTTGTGTTTCAGGGAAATGCCAGACAACAATTTTAGCCCCCTAAAGTAATTGAGCAGCTGGGCAGATTGCTTTTAGTAGCACATTTTTAAATGAAAACTAATAAAAAGAGAAGGTCGATAAGAGAGGGCAGACCTCTAAGGCCCTGCTGTCTAACAACGTTAACAAAAGTGAAATATAATTATTTGATGTGCCCTGTAATTTGAATTAACACCAAAATGTCATGCATTATCTCTTGGTCTATGCTTTAATTTTTCATGAACATTGGGCCAGTCATTTTTCCTTAATTCTGCTGACAGACTAAAAACATTAACTTGGCAGAATTCATTATGTCTATAATATATTCTTGCAGTGTTGCACTGTCAGAGCAGATGATCCTAATAATATTGTGTAAAAAACCCAATAACATACAGATGCATAGATTCAGTGTTTTCCTGTTGCACCATGTGTAACTTAGTGGGTCCATCACTTAAATCAAAATGTAAACAGAATAAACCCAAAGTGCATTGTCTCTCATGGAAGCAATCCTACATCAAATTGAAAAAGCCAATGTTGTGTGAGCTTTTACAAACGATTCCTCTAAAGCTTGATATATCTTTGGAAGCCTTTGGATCCACACTGTTTTCTGAGGTGCAGAGGCCAGCTTGTTTTCCTCCTTTCCTCCACGCTCATTCTCTGTGTCTCCCCTCAGGTTGATTGAGAAGCGGCAGCCCAATGGAGAAACCATTGAGTTATCAGCGGAGGGCCGTCCTGAGCTGGTGGAGGAGAAGGAGCTGCCGGTGGTGGACTGTACCTGCTGTGGCTTACCGAGGCGGTACATCATCGCCATCCTGTCTGGCCTAGGATTCTGCATCTCTTTCGGGATCCGGTGCAACCTGGGCGTTGCCATTGTTAGCATGGTGAATGACCATACTGTCTACAAAGGCAACAAAGAAGTGCTTGTGGTAAGTGTTGACAAGAAATAAAAGCGTTCAGATTTACTGCATCAGTCTGTCTCTGTCAAGTATGTTTGTAATATCTGTTTTTGTTTTTCTATGATCTGTTTAAATATTTCGCAGGGTGAACATACTGTATTTTGTACATTGGTGCTCCCACTTGACTTCCTCATTATGATACTTTTTTCATACCAAACAATTTACCTGTTGTCAAAATAATGCAAAAAAAAAGCTATATTCCGTCTTTTCTCTAGGCTGCACAGTTCAGCTGGGACCCTGAGACAGTCGGGATGATCCATGGCTCCTTCTTCTGGGGCTACATCGTCACACAGATCCCGGGGGGCTTTATATGTAGGAAATTTGCTGCCAACAGGTGAATGTCAAATATGTCTAAATAAATACGATTGCTAACAAGTGGTTAAATGAGACTACTAAATGTCCTCACGCCGAACATGAGTAACCTCTATCTTAGACGTGGTGATGTTAAGTCATGCGACCATTATGTTGAATATTCAATCTGATGCAACTTCTTTGTTCTTTTGTTTTAAGAGTATTTGGTTTTGCCATAGTGGCAACATCAGTCCTCAACATGCTGATTCCATCTGCTGCTCGCTGCCACTACAGCTGCGTCATACTGGTCAGGATATGCCAGGGCCTTGTTGAGGTACAGTATGAGCTTATGTTCTTATGTGTATTGGATGGTAAACTGCTCAAAATGACGGCCAAATACATATCCAAGCCATTGAGTCACATTTTTTATAAAAGTTTAGAGCAAGGTGTGTGCCCCGAGATCTGGAAGGAAGCCAAGGTTATCCCATTTCCCAAGGATAAAAGAAAAACCTTTGCTGGTTCCATAAGTCTCCTCCCAGTGTTAAGTAAATTAATAGAAAAAATAGTATACACCCAAATTCAATACTACTTTTCAAGTAACAATCTGACAACGAACTACCAACATGCCTATAGAGATGGTCACTCTACAAGTACAGCACTTGCACAAATGACCGACGACTTGTTAAAGAGCATGGATGATAGGAGGCTTATAGGAGCTGTCATGTTAGACTTTAGCGCAGCTTTCGATGTAATCGATCACAGTCTGCTGCTGAACAAACTCAAAAGCTATGGCTTTGGTTCTGTTGCTATGTGTTGTTGGATGGAGAGCTACCTGACTAGTGCCCCTTTCACACCAACGCGTTTTCAGCTCCGGCTCGGAGCTGGAGCCTGAAAAGTGCCGGTTTTTCCTGTTCACACCGCAGCGGCGCCGCCTCTTAGCTCCGGAATCCGGTTCACTTCCAGCTCCAAAAAATTGTCGGTCTAGAGGCAAGAGCTTCGGAGCTAAGAGGTGGCGTCGCTTACGTCTCTCTTATGTCGAGGCGTGCAGGAACTAAACCCACCTCCCCTGAACATGGGTCGACTGTCATAACCTGCCTACAAGCAGTAGTGCTTATAAACACACTTTATAAAGTCAACACTAACCAGGCTTCGTGTGATTCTGTTTATTTGTACCTTACTTTTACCATCCGTTCACTGTTATTGATCATTGTGGAGAGAGGCAGACGTGTTGTTTTGTATTATAGCAGCTATCGGATGGAATCAATACATGGGCTGCACAGGTTGTCGTGTCCGACTATCACAAGTAGAATCATAATAAAAATACGCCGGTAAAATGTGCCTGTAGAAAACGGTTTATGCCACAATAGGATAGCAATAGCAAGTAGTCAGTTTAGCTTCGGTTGCTAACATCACCCATTTTATACCAGAGAAACTTTCATAACAGCATTGTGATACCAAACAGCGTCAATTCAGACTGACACACATTCACTTAGGCCAGGGGTGGCCAACCCGCGGCTCTCGAGCCGCATGCGGCTCTTTGCCTAGTTTCATGCGGCTCTTCAGTTCATATCGAATTGTATATGTGTGAGTTTGGGGGAGAGACACTGACTCCTGACTAGTGTTGCACGGTGTACCGATACTTGAAAGGTACCACGATACCCTGCCGTTAAAAACGTTACGATTCCTCCGTTTCATTAGTATCGGTACTTTAAGAATGACGGGGAAAAGTACTCCGGTGAGAAAGCGCCGTTTTAATAAGAGCCGTGTGTGTTCAGCGCTCTGCTTCCACTCCCTGCACTGCAGCCGTGCCTGCAGTCCCTCCCTCTCAAGCACGCTCTAAGTGCCTCCCCTCTCAAGCACGCTCTAAGTCCCTCCCCTCTCAAGCACGCTCTAAGTCCCTCCCCTCTCAAGCACGCTCTAAGTGCCTCCCCTCTCTCATGCACGCGCTAGCTGCCAGAGCATGTGAGAAAACGAGAAGCATGGCTGCAAGTGGGAGTGCAACTGCCGCTGCGCCTCGGCTTGTTGACAAAAAAGACGCCAGAAGCGACATTTTGAAGTATTTTAGCTATATCTCTGACAGTGAGGGCAAGCCTACGGACACCACGAGGCCTGTCTGTAATAAATGTATTGATTTTATTTAATACGAATTCTTGTCATTTATTTTATTTATTTTTCTCATTGTTTAAAAGTTTGTGTTATGGTTATGGTTCTGGTGTGAAATAAAGCACTATAATTACATTTAAGACTGTTTCCCTTTTTTTAAGAAAAGTATCGAAAAAGAATCGAAATCGCAATTCTTGACTTGGTATCGAAACCAAAATGTTGGTACCGTGACAACACTAGCTACTCCTGACAGTTAAACCTGATATTTAGTAGGTCTGTTAAGTATTGAATGCTGATAATTCTGACGTAATTTGGCCGGTCAAAGTTGTTTGGGCTCGGATAAAATCGCTCCGTTACTTTCGTCCCGTGTTACTTTCGTCCCGGCTCTCCCTATGTGTGTCAGGTGTCAGTATGAGAGGATGACAGCGCGTCTAATTTTGATGTGGCCCAAGAGCCAATCACAATAATACCTGCGATGCAGTGAACCAATCACCTTTGAGGGGGGGAAAACCTATCGTTGATTAAACACTATCCAGTGTTTCCCCTACCATTGTCTTGGAGGGGCGCTGCGCCCCGCCAACGGAGCCCCGCGCCCCCCCCCCCCCTGAAATTCAAGGTGTTTAAAAAATATATATAATATATATATATATATATATATAATAATTGCAAATAATCTATAACTACTGTCACTTTTCACATTGAACATGTGCTCTTTTATTAAATAAACTAAATGCTTTCATTTGAAGTTGTGAGTTTAGTGTTTTTGACCCTAAGAAACACTGATGCAATAATCAATAACAATAATCCACAGCTGCTCTCTCTGCTCCAGAGGATTTAAAAAAAATATATCCCAATGCCACAAAAATGCATCAGTGACGTGGTTGAAATCTTGTCTCCAGAAAACAAAAAACTGAAACAAGCGTTATCAGTGACTGTGTGTTTGATGTGGCTCTTTGCAGTAACATAGAAAAAATGTGGCTCTTAACCTCTGACTGGTTGGCCACCCCTGACTTAGGCTAAGGGGAACTGGGGATATGTATCAGCTGCTTGTGTGAGTCGGACAGTGAATACTTTAGAGCGGCCGCTGCAGTGTGAGCTAACCGGGAGCTAACGGAGGAGAATAAACTCCTGTGGAAGAGCAGCCAACACTGCAGCGGTCGGTAAATGCCGCAGAAACACATTAATAAACAATGAACCACTGCACTCTGGAGCAAAGTATAAGGTTGGAGAAGTCGTTATTTAATTTAATCTGGCTTCGTGTGATTAAAAACAACACGATCATCGACCCGACGCAGTTCCCCGTTGTTGTTGTTGTTGTTGTTGTTGTTGTTGTTGTTGTTGTTGTTGTGAACGGCGTTGACGGTGACGTCATGACGCAGCAGTGGCAGCACCAGTCGAGCTCTGGGCGGTGTGAACAGAGCGGGAGCAGAAAAGGGAAACCGGAGCTGAACCAGAAAAGCTCCCGCTCGGAGCTAGAAAGGGAAAAGCGCTGGTGTGAAAGCCGCATAGGAGAAGGCAGCGAGTCTTTTTCAATGGGAGCTTTTCTGAAAGTAAGGTGTTGCAGTGTGGGGTCCCACAGGGGAGTTCGCTTGGGCCTTTGTTATATTCAATATTCACAAATGACCTTCCTTACATATTAAATAAGTCCAGAGTAATAATGTATGTGATTCTACAATGTACAGTACAGCATCAACATGCAGTGAGTTAAACAATCTACTTAAAATAGAGATTAAAGCCATAGCAGACTGGGTCAACATAACAAACTGGTACTCAACATTGAAAAAACAAAAGCAATGGTGTTTGGATCCAGACATATGTTAAGCAGCAATCCTCAATTAAGCCTGACACTGGCTGGTCAGCCAGTCGAACAGGTAATCGAGGCTAAGTTGCTTGGCATTGTTCTTGATTCTGGTTTAAAGTGGACAAAGCAAATAGACAGTATCGTAACTAAAATGGGAAGGAGCATAGCTGTGATGAGAAAATGTACAAAGTATGTAACACCAACCACTTTGAAACAAGTCATTCAGTCTCTGGTTTTGTCACATCTTGAGTACTGTCCGGTCATATGGTCATCAGCAGCAAAAACACACATACAGAAATTACAAATAGCTCAAAAACAAGGCTGCCAGACTAGCTCTCCACTGTTCGAAGCGCACTCATATTGGAGTTATCACTTTTCTCAGAAATGTCCAATTTAGCAAAAAAACACTGTATTTTTATGATCAAATAGTTTACACAAGAGACGAGCATGACCATAAGACTAGATAAGCTACATCAGGCCATCTACTGGCACCTAAACCCAGGACAAATCTTCTGAAATCTTCTGTGACTTATGAAGCTATAATGGAATGGAACTCATTGCCAAACTACCTTGCTGAAATAGAGTCCAGAGCCTCTTTCAAGAAGAGATTGAAGGGCCATCTATTAAGGACCATGTACCCTTGTGAACTGTGTACCCTAATTTAATTTTATCTCATGCTTTGTACAGGTGGGTGTCTTGTGCACTCACCCTTGGCTGAGTTTGATATTGATTGATACATATATGCACATATACATATACACACCTACATACTCACACATACACATACACATAGTCAAACACCTACCCCCCTGTACCTCGAGAAAATAATTTCTCTGTATTTCCTCTTGAACTGGTTAATGTGGATGAGATTGTTGATGATGTTGTTTATGTTGTTCATGATGTCAGGACTTATGTCTTGAATGTTGTTGTATTGTTGTATTGTTTTAAGTGTCGGACCCCAGGAAGAGTAGCTTTTGTCAAGAGCAAAAGCTAATGGGGATCCTAAATAAACATAAACGTACTAACTTCTTTTTTAGACTACTCCACCATGCCTAAGTGATTCTCTGACTGTATTGTGTATTGTGTCCTTCAGGGTGTATCATATCCAGCTTGCCACGGGATCTGGGCCAAGTGGGCGCCTCCTCTTGAGAGAAGTCGATTAGCAACAACAGCCTTCTGTGGTAAAGTTTCTAGTCTAATGATATATTTCCCCTAAAAATTCAATATCTCTGAAATATCTGTAAATGCAGATTTCTATGACCACTGAATATCAATAAAGTAAGCATTTCGAGCACTGAAATGGTATTATTAAATGAATAATATGTTGCTTTTCTTTATATGTGATGCCTTTCAGGATCCTATGCAGGGGCGGTGGTGGCAATGCCTTTAGCCGGGATACTGGTTCAATACACCGGATGGTCTTCAATATTCTATGTCTATGGTTAGTATCCTTGTATATTTATACATGTGTGCCAGCTGCAGCACTATCAGCTGAGCAAAATATTAATGCAAACCCAAGCAATCTTCATTTCAAATGGACATTTTTCCTACTGGTGTGTTTCCAAAGCTAAAATTAAAGAATGGCTGAGCTTTTATATAAATTAAATGATTTATCTTTCTACATCAAGTATTTGAAATCCAAATCTTAGCACAACATCCTACTGATTCTGAGTTTTAGAGAGCAAGTGAACGTGTATGCTCAGGTTAATGTGTAGAGCTTTTACGTCTGCGTCTGTTCTGATTATATTGCTTATAATAAAAAACCAGTAAGCTGACAACTTTGCTATCATAGCTTAACATCAAGCAAGTGCAACAACACAAGACAAAGCAAGTTAGTTAATGTCACTAAACCAGATTCATTGTCTGTTTGCCAGCTCAAGTCCTGGCAGCAAAGCTAACTGAGCTAACAGAGCTAGCTGACAGAAGCTACTGTTAGCGTTACTTTAGCAACAAGTGAAGCTTTCTGTCCATCAGGAAACTCAGTAAATCCCACATGGCTGAGGAAGAGCAGCTTGAGGACATGACAGGGACAACCATAACAAATATCTCCATATAATATCATCCAAAGTTACAAAGTGCAACAAAATGGGTTCAAGGTGCAGTGTTCTCCCTTTCTCTGTATCACTTCTTTAGCTTCCTAGCTTTTTATCCTCTGTACCCATGTTGGTTTATTTTTGCTTTCTCTCTCTTCCTCTCCCAGGCTGTTTTGGGATATTCTGGTATTTGTTCTGGGTTCTGGTGTCGTATGAGAGTCCTGCAGCCCATCCCACCATCACAACAGAGGAGAGGAAATACATTGAAGATGCAATCGGAGAGTCTGGATCATTCCTTAATCCTCTGCATGTATGGCTCTTTAAAATGTTTACCATTAATGTACCATTGGAAGTTTCTTAGTCCTGCATATTTACACAAATACACACTCTCTATATAATATTTACCTTGACTCTATTGTTCTTGAACCATCTTAGTCAAAACAGTGCATCCCAGTAATATCTTATTCCTTTTGGTGGCAGAAATTTAAAACCCCATGGAAAGCCTTCTTCACCTCCATGCCAGTCTACGCTATCATTGTGGCCAACTTCTGCAGGAGCTGGACCTTCTACCTGCTGCTCATCAGCCAGCCCGCCTACTTTGAGGAAGTCTTTGGCTTTGAGATCGGCAAGGTGAGATTATATCATCCATAAACCTATAAAATACTTTCTTTACAGAAGTAGTTTTTGTTCTATATTTTGCTTTCAAACACGTTTTATAAACACAATTGGAATATGCCCAAAGCAACTGTCAATGGAGGGTTTATGTGTTGTTAAGGCTTTGCTCAAAGTCACTGGAGGGAAATGTTGGTATATTTCAACCTGATCATGTTTGGCCTATGGGTCATAATAACCTTGAACTAATCATCTCAAGTATTTCAACAGATGTATAGAAAATGTAATTCTGGGGGATGGCATAACAATGCTAGTGGTGTCTTTAAGTGTATTTTGCTTTAATTTGATAGCAAACCGTGTAGAGGCGATAGGAAATGCTAGGAGATAAGGGTGACTGTTCGACTGCATATGTATTATGTCACAATTTACAATTGTTAAGCTCATTTCAAAGGTGCCCCAATCCGCATAAAACTATTATCCAGTTCCATTTGCTATGAAAAATATGCTTAATCCAGTTATCTTAAATGGGAGATGTTCAATCTATTTTAATCTTCAACCCCCTTTGTTTATGATAATGTATAAAAACACTATTCCTCTCACACTTTATCTCCCCCCTTTCCTCTCTCAGGTGGGCATGGTGTCAGCTTTGCCCCATCTGGTGATGACAATCATCGTGCCTATTGGAGGCCAGTTGGCGGACTACCTGAGAACCCACAACCTGATGACCACCACCAACGTCAGGAAGCTCATGAACTGTGGAGGTGAGAGTAAAACAGGAACAGGAAAGGGTGATAGTTGTGAAGAACGGGGGAAAGAAATATCAAGACAACCCAAAAGCAGTAACTGAATTACACACGAAACAAATAATGTATAAATTATGATGTAATTTCACATTTGCTAAAGTGAAAGCAATATAAAGAAAATGAGAGACTAAAGTAAGCAGCATTTGAGATTAGTTCAATCAACATCCTTCTGTTTGATGACATTAAATTATTGCATTATATACATTTTTATTGATTGGCATAAGTGTCCTAAAATGTAAGGACCTAACATGTAGAAAACATCGTGAGACCTTTTACACAGCAACTGTGCAGCTCTGCCAGTACTAGAATCATATCAATAATGTAGCTCATCCTAAAGGTTGTATCAGTGTTTCAATTGCAAGTGTATAAACACATGTATAATTTGTGTCCATGGTTAATCTCACCTACTACTGGAACCATCAGGATAATATATTTGTTTGCTAATTTATGAATTAATGCTCAAGGACCTCACCATGCTTGTGGTTGTTCCTAAAAAAAGTATTCACTGTTATTGCTCTTTTTCCTTAGTGCTCTTTAACTACCGGTAATGGTCACATTAATAAAAGGCATCTTTGTCTATTGGCAAGGCAAAACTAAATAGTTGTAAACCAAATGTTGGCCTTTGTCGTGGCGAAAAAATTGCGTTCCGAACCCGATATGTTATTAAAAACAATTAGTAAGTGAGTCAATTCAAAAAAGATAGTAGTCACAACACCAGATAAAGAAATACCAACATGTGTTATTTTCACTGCCGTCTCAACTGAAAGAGAGCCGGGAAAACTGAGTGAGATTCAATCATTCTTTGTTGGGGAGGAGACACACCTGGTGGAGATCTGCCCTTTACACTTTTGTTGTGTTTCCATGTTTCAGGTTTTGGGATGGAGGCCACCCTCCTGCTGGTTGTGGGATTTTCTCACACAAAAGCTGTTGCCATTTCGTTCTTGGTCCTCGCTGTGGGTTTCAGTGGATTTGCTATCTCAGGTGAGAGATGTTATAAACAAGTGTGCTGTCTACCAGCCTAACAATAGTCCTGGCACATAAGCCCTGTAAAAATAAAAATCACCAAACAACATCATTTTTAATATTCACAAACACCAGGGTTGCTACTAGCTCTTTTTTACAGTCTTTATGCTAAGCTAAGCTGCAGCTTTTAGCAACATGTTCACTGTACACAGTGTTGTAGGGATAGTGGTGGTCTTATGCAGGGGTTCCCAACCTGGGGGGGGGGCACAACTTCCAGCAGGAGTCATTTGGGGGGGCTCTTGCGCCACAGCAGTAATTAAAGTTTCAAAGTCTCAAAATGCTACAACTACTGTCACAAACTGGATGCATGTGAAGTATTTTGTTAAAGGAGGATGAAAGCGTAATTAAGGAGCACTATTGGAGTGACTTTGATGGTTATTGGACTCAGGATTAATTCATTTGGATTCCCGCTGAATGAAGAAATTAAAGGAAGGCGCAAGTGGAAACAATTCAAAGTGATTAAACTGTTTAAAACACATGCTCAAAGTAAGCCGGATTTTGCCGATGTGTTTATGTGGATTCAAAAGTCGTAAATAATCTACAAAATGGAGGAGACCAATCTGATCGGAGCAACTGTGACAAATAATCCAACTGAAACCGGCATGGACAATGACTATGTTTTAAAAATGCGCTTATCCAGAAAAGCCTGGTTTGGACACTTTACGGGCAGAAGAAATATTTCTATTAAAGAAAGAATTATACATTTGTGTCTTTTTATGCATTTATTAGCTACTAACTTGAATTTTTATTAAAATTAATCAATTATTTTTTATATTTTATTGTAATGTAGAGACAAGGCTTTTAGTGACAATCATGTATTGCGTTAAAATTATACAGTATGTAAAAAAATAAATTAAAAAAAGTCTAAATCTGATATTTGGCCTCAAATCATCTGAGGCCTGGCGCCCCCCTGCGATCTTTGGTGCCCCCCAGGTTGGGAACCACTGGTCTAATGGATAGTGAGGTGGGCTGAAGATCGGAAGGTTGTGAGTTCAAATCCCGCCAGGAACACCCCCACTAGTGTGCCCTTGAGTAAGGCACTTAGCCCTTAGTTACTCCAGGGAGAATGTCCCTGTAATCGGTCATTTTAAGTAGCTTTGGATAAAAGCGTCAGCTAAATGAAATGTAATGTAATGTACTGACCTTTCAACTTTCAGCAAGGAACCAAATAAGTGTGTTTCCAAACATGTCATGATGATTAAATCGGTAACTGTTATTTTGAGTTGTCACTACATGGACACCATGTGACTGCTTCACTAACATTGTAAGAAATGTATAATATGTTGTTTTGTTCTTTAACCCAGGGTTTAATGTCAATCACTTGGATATCGCCCCTCGATACGCCAGCATACTGATGGGCATCTCAAACGGGGTGGGCACATTATCTGGCATGGTGTGTCCTCTCATTGTGGGAGCCATGACTAAACACAAGGTAAAACACAATTACTTGTATCAACTTTGAAATGCTGTGACGAAAGAATTCTCACCCATATTCCATGCCTTTCTTTTCAGACACGTGACGAGTGGAAGTATGTCTTCCTTATAGCTTCTCTCGTACATTATGGAGGAGTGATTTTCTATGGTATGACTTGACTCTGAATAAAGTGTCCGGTTAGTTACGTGCAGGAGACCTCGGTCTAAACCTATTGTATTTTTCCCCACTAGGACTCTTTGCATCAGGGGAAAAGCAGCCATGGGCAGACATAGAAGACACCAGTGAGGAAAAGTGTGGTATTATCGATGAGGACGAACTGGCTAATGAAACAGAGGATCTCTACCGGGGAGGCGGGCAGTACGGGGCCATGAGCCAACCAGTCGCTGGTTCCAATGGAGGACGAGGAGGAGGAGGAGGAGGAGGAGGAGGAGGAGGAGCCGGAGGACCCGGAGGAGGAGCCGGAGGAGGAGCCGGAGGAGGAGCCGGAGCCGGGTCGGGATGGGTGTCGGACTGGGATAAGTCTGAGGAGTATGTGCAGAAGCCTGGATAGAACTCTTACATGTACGGTGGAGAAGAGGAGAGGGAGCTGACATAGAAGATCCACACGATACACGTTTAAAAAGAAAAGAGGAAGATTGTTTTTTGGAAAGGGATTGTCAGAGAGTCACTGCTATACTGAATGGACCTGCTGTGTGCTTTTGTTAAATATTTACAATTGCACATATCAAAAGTATGCATTTGATTTATTCCATTGTGTGTGTGTGTGTGTGTGTGTGTGTGTGTGTGTGTGTGTGTGTGTGTGTGTGTGTGGTGTGTGTGGTGTGTGTGTGTGTGTGTGTGTGTGTGTGTGTGTGTGTGTGTGTGTGTGTGTGGTGTGTGTGTGTGTGTGTGTGTGTGTGTGTGTGTGTGTGTATGAGTGTGTATGAGTGTGTATGAGTGTGTAGATGCATGCAGGTGTTAGAGAGGTTAATGTATACACAAACACAAACGGTATTCATTAGTGAAAACTGGACTCATATATCCCAGACTTCCTTTCTGTTCCTGAGCTCATTGTGATTGGTCAGGAGCTCTGTTTCCACAACATCACTGACGAGATTCAGTGTGTGTGTTAGTGTGTGTGGCTTGGTTTTTGAGTGTACAGCAACTCTCTCAAGCCGCTGGCATTGTAGTGTATTTAAATGTGTATGTCACACATTTAACTTTTTTCGCTGGGAAAGCACCTTACTTTTTCAACTTTTGAGCTAACAACATTGTCCAATGTATTAAATACAACATTAGATGTCACTCCAGTACAATACTCACACTTTTCAGTAGTCTCTATAACTCCCAAGGCTCTCAGCCTTAATAGACAACATACTGAGCATATGATTAAAAAAAATCAATCCACAAACTAAAAGCTAATGTGTTTTTAATAGTGAGGCCCCTTGTGGACAATCTTGTCCAGATGCTGGTGATGCATTATGATATTATGTTCCATAGCATGCATTATTTAAGTGCATGCATGTGGTGAATACTTTCAAACTATTCAATCAAAGAGGAAAAGGGTGCTTAGGTTTTGTATCAGTCTGTGTTTGTTTGTGAAAGCTGTAAAGCTTCTGTTACAACAGCCTTCCCTTTATGCGTGTGTGCATTTGAATGTGCAAAGGTGTGTGTTTGAGCTTGCATGTAGCGTCTAGCTGAATCTCACCTGGGTCTGACCCATCTAGGTCATGGCCAGCCAGGCTTATGGGTCACAACACATGAGTAATCATCTGACATTAGTGACTTTCCGTTTTGGTGTGTGTGCGCTCCCATTAGAGAGGTGGCCCAGAATGACAAGTAGAGTGTGATAGTTGCCTAACTCTTACACTGCATTACCAGCGAGGAACAACATGTATTATTACCTGGCATCACAGCATGTGCTGCCTCTGTTTCTGCCTTTCTCTGTGGCTGCCTCTCCCCCCTGTATTTAACACTCTGTCTGCTCCTCTCAGTCAGTGTTTCCACTTCTTTAATTCCTACATTTGAGCCATGTTTGATTTGGTGGGTCAGAGCTTTTTAAATTGTCAATGTGTCTGCGTTTGTGTATGTGTGTGTTATTGTGTTGGATGCAGGTGCTGAAACATTGTGCGGTGAGCATGTTTTAATGAGCATAGAAGTGCATTGCCCCGCCATCCCTCTTTTCCTTTTACACACACACAATAGCACTCACACATACAACCATACACACACACAGATTGCTATTTTCAATGTGTGCCGAGACAGTGGTCGCACACTATTTGGTATTAACATGGCTATAGGTATGGAGCCTCATGGAAACAGATTAGGAAGTATTAAGTTATCAGAGGGTGTGTTGAGGTTTGCTATCACACCCATCCATAAAAGCAGCACCTTCTCCATCTTGACGCACTGACTGCTGGGTAATGGAGTGAAGTATTTCTTCTGAAAGGACGCTTACATGCTCAGAAGAATAAACGTGGTACTGTACCAGCTGCACAGCACAACAAACATTAAAGTACATGTGAACGCACACACACTCATGCAAGAAAAATGCTGCCCTCTCACAGTGTTTTATTTTAATTTGAAAAGTAAAATTGCAGACAGCTCTTTTAAATCAAGAATCTAATTCATAACTTATAGAGTTTGCTGTTTCAACTCTATGTTGTCAAAAAAACGTTTGAATGTTGTAAAGAATTCAAATAAGGGTTTAATGGTCAAATACGTTTTGAGTGAAATGTCTAAAAAGACATGAATGGCGATTCCTGTGAAGAACTTCATTTGTAAGTGTTGTATTGGTGTATTTACTAAAGTTTGTCTTTGGCTGTTCCAATGTTGTCCTCCTCCTTGATGAAATGTGTGGTGGGAGTCAGTGTTGAAAATAAAAAAGGAATTGATCATGTTTAACCATGCCAAAATGTGAAGAATATTCTATGTATAAAAGATGTATATGTCAGATTACCTTGTGTATAATTAAATGTAAGCAATTTATTTAATGATGTCACTACTTCAGCACAATCATGTCATCAGGAATATCAGCATTATGACGCATTAAATTAGTGTTTTATACATCATGAGCGCAATGTCAGTTCTCTGTCTTTCTCTCGAGACAGATGGATGCAGGATTATCTCCGTGATTTTAGGCAAAGATTAGATGGGAGAGCAGATGCACTCAGTGGGAGAGTGAGGGAGAAACATGGACGTCACAGACACCGGAAGTGAGGATGACGTCCAGAGGGTGGGGCATGATGCCTGTGTGTGTGTGTGTGTGTGTGTGTGTGTGTGTGTGTGTGTGTGTGTGTGTGTGTGTGTGTGTGTGTGTGTGTGTGTGTGTGTGTGTGTGTGTGTGTGTGTGTGAGTGAAATTAGGATTATTTTCCAAATTGTAATAGTTTACTTTTGCAAAATGACATGAGGTCAGCAGTTAGGACATTTATTGCTGCCTTAGCCCATTATAAAATGGTTGGCAAGCCACCTAGACAGATTTATTATGACACAAAGTAATACATTAATATAATCAAAATAAAGTCAAGATATAGTGATAACATTAAAAAGTTGAAAAAAAGATCTGAATATAGTATAGAATGAAAAGTCATAATAAACACAACACAGAAAACAATGTACACCTATATTTGATTACCAATGTGTCATAAATTGAGTTTACAAAAATATTTTAATAATATATATTATCCGTTTTTGTTGTTATATCTTCCATGCCCTGCTGCCCTATTACACTAGATGAATGCAGCATTGTAATACTACCCTAGTCAAGTAGGGCACACCCCTTTTATTTGGATTTGAGTCCACCTTAAATTTGATATGAATATATTTTAAGATATAATGCAGTTTTTTTCCAATAGGGTCCATGTCATTAGACCCAATGACTCCGAATCAATGCAGTTTGTGTTATATGACTTTTAACCTCCTATGGCATTTTCTGTTTCTCTGTATTAAAATGGTCTATAGCAGTGTTTCTCAAACTTTTTCATACCAAGGACCACTTAACCAATAAAAAAACACTCGCGGACCACCTAACTCCACAAATATCCAAAAACACATCGTTTTTTACAAATCGCCTGAAAATTGTACAAACAAGTGGCAACATGTGTGACGAAGGTGCTTATCTGGGCTATATCATGCAATCGAAAGTGAAACTTAAGCTCGTTCCATTGCGGAGATATTCCCGCGAGAGTGCGAAAAACTTAAATAAATCTATTTATTTAAAATGTGAAATGTTACCAATATACTCACGGACCACTAGGGGGCGCTCACGGACCACCAGTGGTCCGCGGACCACACTTTGAGAAGCACTGGACTCTATAGGGATTATTATTATTGTGCAGAAATCAAAATGTAAGACTGTAGATGCGCACTGTTACCACAGGAGGGCGCTGAACACTAATTCTAGTAAAGGTAGACCATTTCGGTGAATTATTTCAAAATAAAAGCCCTATGTATAAAATAGATAGATAGCAGTAATTGCGGAGCTGTATTGGAATGCAATAAATGATGCTGAAGTTCGTAAAGCTTTAACATTTTTGATAAAACAGATTCAATAGGTGCTGCTCATATGAAAATGAATTCCTTTGTGATGTGAATCAAATATATCTGAGGAGTTGAGAAGAACCATCTGAGAGAGAAAAAAAGTTTGCCCGAAAAGCCACGCCCAATAAGGGCTACTCCTGTTTATGATTGGACTGATTTGCCAGCTATGGGCGGGGATAACAGCTAACACTCCATGTGATTGGACCGTCGCGACGTCTGTCTCACTGCCGTCCGTTCATTGGTTGTTTGATGACGGGGATTAACGTGAAAATGCTCTGCTTCTTTCAATGAGCCACAATGGAGACCAAATAGGAACTCGCACGGACTCAAGCTTTTAATGTATTCATTATATGAAGTTAGATTGTGCTAATAGCGTCATCAATCTGTGTTTCATATACTGACACGTAACTGTATTGAGGAAAAACAAGTTGTGGAAAGATCCTGCAGTTTGTCTACAAGTGCCTTTGAATAAGGAAATCGTCTCAGGCTAACGTTATGTAGCAAGCTAATCTCATTTATCCATTTTACTCGTTATTTTAACTATATTTTCACTGGCTGTGATAAACTCCACTTAAGGTAAGTACGATGAAAGACTTCTACCAATATCGATTCAGTAACTATGTACTTAACATAAAGAAATAACGTCGGGGAGGGTAATCTTAAATCTGGGTCAGTGTCTTCGCCATGTCAGTGTGGGGAGGAAGAGGCTGTGATTTGTTCATCTTCACCAGGATCTTCCCCTTGATACTTGTTTAATAGCATTATTTGATGTTTTCCAGGCATGACTGAGTACAAACTTGTGGTGGTCGGGGCAGGAGGTGTGGGGAAAAGCGCTCTCACCATCCAGCTCATCCAGAACCACTTCGTAGATGAATATGATCCGACCATTGAGGTGAGGTGCTGCCCATCAGACACAGTGACATGGAGAGGAAGAGGTGGTAGAAGTACTGGCATCTTGTACTTTAGTTAAAGTACCAGAGTGTAGGAATACTGTGTATCAATAAAAGTCCTGCAATCAAATAGTTACTCAAGTAAAAGCAGAAAAGTATTAGCATTAGAATAGACTGAAAGTACCAAAAGTGAATGGCCCATTTCAGAATCATATCATGTTATTTACTTTGTACACTGTAGAGGAGCTTGTGAATGTTACTAAAAGTTTTGATTATATTTCACATCACTAATCTAAATCTGCAATGTGATTTAAGGTATTTAAATACATAAAAAATAGTGGAATAACAATTTACCTTTGAATTATAGTGGAGTAAAACACTTTTTTTTAAAGTACAGTACTTGAGTTAATCTACTTAAGTATTTAACAATAATAATAATAGCCTATATCTAATCTATGAGTTTACCACGGAACTCATTAATGGGAGTTTTTCCTGAACTAATGTGGCTTTAGAGCTGTATAAACACCCACTGCAAAACCACATCTGTCCTGTTACCAGACATCAACTAATACACAGGAAGATATGATGTTACCCACCCTTGTGCCTTAAGTGGTTCATCCTTCCCTTACATGTGCCTTTTACAATATTTAAAAGATTGAAGCAGGACAACCTATGTAGTGTTTTCTTATATGCCTATATTAGTAAACATTGTAATATTTAAAATCAATCTGGCCAATTATGACCAAGGTATGTTTGTGTCTTATTTAAATCTCGGCTGGGCACTTTAATAGAAAGAATAAATACATTTAAATAGCAAAGCAATACTCCAGTACAAGTCAAGACTGCCATTAAACACCTTACAAACGTATAAGCAACAGGGTATACTTAACAAATTAGGAGTTCAAGTATTAATCTTGCAGCTGTATGAGTCATATTGTTATATTAGTGTTTGTGCTCTATTGACAACCATTTACTGGAAGTCCCTGAGGCTCCCACTGAAATGAGCTAACGGCTTTACGCTCTCTGACGCTGCTGATGGACAGATCGGTTGATCCCATTTAGAGCATTTATGTAGAAGAGGTTGCAGGGTAGTTCAATTAGAGATTGTAATTGCTTTCGAGCTATATCTGCTTTCTTTGTCTGTGTTCCTGTAGTTTAAACTTGATGTGTTTTTTTAAAATATTGTGTGTATTTAGCTTAAACACTTGTATGCTACTGACAAAGCCAGGGCTCTGTCAGGAAAGATATTTAGTCATATCAATGTGATCTACCTGGTTAAATAAAGGTCTAATATTTAAATAATGTCACTCAAGTATTATTATCACTGAGTCATAAACATGGAAGACACATTTTAATGCTATTGCTAGTCAAAGCTTATTGTAACAGCTTCACATACTGCTGGGTAGTTTGTTGTGTTTTCTTAACCATCTGTTTGTGTATGAACAATACAATTAATGTGCAAAGTAAACAGTAACAATAGATATTTAAACAAACAGTTGAGTATAACGTGACTGTGTAAAGGGGCACCGTGGTATTAATAAGGCCATGCTGTCACAAATATGCTGCACCATCAGAGGGGCTGAAGGCTTTATTAAAAACGGCAGAATCCTCCAAAAGTTGAAATAAGACTCACTGAAGCAGCTCTCCTGTCAGCCCTTGTTAGTATAAAATAATTTCCAATGACATATATAAATCAACACTGCTAACTTTATCACGTTATCTCATATTCTTCCCACATTGATGCCTAGAAATCCACACAAGTTGGTTGTAAGTCTCCCGAGTTAAACACGTTTTCGCCACTTCTTTACAAAACGTTCCATTCAACAAGTTGCAGCATGACGCAGCGGTGACTGTCATGGGAATGAACCATGATGCAATCCATTGTCAGATTTCTTGGCATGCTCTTTTTCTTGCCGCCTGCATGATCATGTCGACGCTGTGTTTCAGGACTCGTACAGAAAGCAGGTGGTGATCGATGGAGAGACTTGTCTGCTGGACATCCTGGACACTGCGGGTCAGGAGGAGTACAGCGCCATGAGGGACCAGTACATGAGGACAGGAGAGGGCTTCCTCTGTGTGTTCGCCCTCAACAACATCAAGTCCTTCGAGGACGTTCACCTCTACAGGTACTAGTTACTTTGGGCTTTACCCAGTGCATATCGCCATACTGTAGATAGCTGAAAAAAGGAGCTGAAACAACACTGAGAGAGAAGGACTGTTAGTGCATTCCATTTCAATGGTGTGTGTTTGACTTGGCACAATTAGTGTTTTAGATGCGCCTAGCATACTTTCAGATATGAGTAGTGTGCTACTTCAGACAGTCTAGCAGTGCAAAGGCAACTTCCTGATGAGCAGGAACTGTAATTATCTGTGCCGCATATCTGCTGAATGTGGTGAGTTCAATGGGTCAAATGCACACTACAATCTTGTTTGCAAATTCATGAACTGATCCAAATATATATAAAGCAACACTTTACTGCAACTAATGTTTATTTTAATAAGCGATTAACCTGCAGATTATTTTCTAGATGTATCGTTTGGTCTGTCGTCCAAAAGATAAATATGTCAAAGACAATTTAAAAAAAAAAAAAATTAAATTAAATAAAAAGTCCATCTAAGCGTTTCAAAACCAAGGTTATGTATTTGAATAGCTTGTTTTCTCAGTCCAAAGTCCCAAAGATATCCAATTCAATATAGTGTCGGCGGGGTCTTAGAAAGTATTGAAAGTTGATCAATCAATTTAGCGAAAATGAAGGCTATTAAAAAGTATTAAATGGCATTTTCCAAGGTATTACATTTTGTAGCTTGTTTTCAATAAGTATATAAATTGCCCAAAGAGGTTGTGTTCTACAGTCTGCCTGAATGTAATCATTGCGTAGGTGTGTAGTGTGATTCTGTGTAGTTTATTGATGGCATCCCGTTGGGTTTGACGTCATCTGAACAGGACATCGCACGCTCACTGCTTGATAGCACGAAGGTCCGTTTACGCCGGTTGTTAAACAACATCGTTATGGGGAAATGCAAGTTTGCGTCCAAATGGTTTGAAGATAAGGAGGAAGGACAATCAATACTGTATATAGTGAATGTGAGGTAAAGTGTGTCGCCAAGGTAACGGTTAGAACTCAAAGTGGCGATGAGGTCTTAAAATGTATGGTAAAGGTCTTTAAAAAAGGTCTTAAAAGGTATTACATCTGAATTCAGGATTCCTGCATATACCCTGAGTGTTTATATAAAAAAGCAGGACATTTCCATATAAAAATAGCATTGCTGGCATGAAAAGTTACCTCAACAATGAATGAACTATCAGAATAGTTGGGGGTTATTTTTCTGTCGATCGATTTAAAAACACAGCCCTACAATACTGATGAAAATATGAGTTGTTGCAGAGATAAAAGCCAGTTGTCCACAGTCTCTTAGATGCTTTTTGTGTGTGCCTCCTCCTCCTCCTCCTCCTCAGAGAGCAGATCAACAGGGTGAAGGACAGCGACAGTGTCCCCATGGTGCTGGTGGGGAATAAGAGCGACCTGGGAACCCGCACAGTGGAGTCCCGGCAGGCGCAGGAACTCGCACGAAGCTACGGAGTCCCGTTCGTCGAGACCTCCGCCAAAACCAGACAGGTACGTAGGGTGTATGAACGGTTAATGTGTTTAAAATATTGTGTGTATTTAGCTTAAACACTTTTATGCTAACGACAAAGCCAGGGCTCTGTCATGAAATATATGTTGTCATTTCAATGTGACCTACCTGGTTAAATAAGGGTCTAATATTTAAATAATGTAGATTACACTCAAGTATTATTATTATTATTACCGAGTCATAAACATGGAACACACATTTTAATGTTATTGCTAGTCAAAGCTTATTTTAACAGCTCCATATACTGCTGGGTATTTTGATGTGTTTTCTGAACCATGTGTTTGTGTTTGAACAATACAATTATTGTGGAAAGACGCTCATTTGCAGTCTGCAATGATGCAAGCAAGAGGTTCTGTAGGAACGATGTCCATAACCAAAGGACACATTACATGTTTTGAGACAAATATTTCTTTGTCTCTGTTTTGCAGGGTGTGGAGGAAGCTTTCTATTCACTAGTACGTGAAATTAGAAAGTACAAGGAGACCAACCGCAGCAACAAGAAGAGCAAGAAGAGCACGCAGAGACGTTGCACTATACTATAGCAAAACACACACACACACACAGTAGCACATCCTTTATCGCACTTGTTTCATGCTTGCCCTAACACACTGCACCTCCTCTGTCACGTTGGATGGAGATGGCATATCTCCAGACAGGAAAGCAGACGTGGCAAAATCCATTTTCACTGCTGTCTAAGTTTCCATTTACAGTATGGCACCACAACGCTGTAAATTCAGTATTCTTTTTTTTCTTCAGTTTTGTCAACAAACATCTAGAAACTGCAGTTTTAGTTGAGTTTAGTTAAGTTTGTCAGACTTAGTTGGAGTCTGGGATAAAATGATTGATTTGTCTGTAAAGGTATTTCTCTTTGACTTGTGATTTTTGTCCAGCCAGTGATTTTACAGCTCCCGTTGACGACACAGCGGTGCAGAGAGTACTTTGCACATTCAGTCCAAATCTCCAATATTGTTCTAGGACTCTCTGCGTAGGGTGGTTTTTGATTACTCGGTACACATCTGTTTTTATGGAGTCCTACATGGAACTATATTGACCAGTACAATGTTTACTGTGAAAGGGGTTAGGGTTATTTGCTTCTAGATGATTGGTCAATACTTTGGTAAATGTTTGTTGTCTTCCCCTTCAGGTTTTTAAAAGGTTAGAGCGTCCTCTGGGGCTTCAAACACATCAGCAGTATTTTTGTCTCACCATATATCCAATGAAAATGCTGTATCATGATAGGATCACCACATTAACAAAGCCTCAAAACTGTGTTCCAGTCTCCTAGGTGCACTTTATTCATTTCTATCTAGGTAAAGTTTACTCAGGAATATGGTGTTTTTTTTTATAGGAATAACAGACTGAAAGCTGTGTCAAATGCTTGGTTGAGATGTGTGTCCATCGTTAGCTTACTGTTTGAAGTGTCAGCCCTGCTGTTTGTTCCACACTGTATTCCAAAGTACACTTTTAATGCACATTGTGTTATGTCAGTGTTTCTGGTGTTTCAGTTGTACTACATGCAACATTTAAACCACACTGGTGAAGAAACGGGTGTTTACCTCGGCTTCTCTTCAGAGCTCACACAGAAACAGTCCTGTTAACTAATCATGCTTCATAATAAGTGAAATAAAGGTTGAGGAATATCTGGATAGCACTCTGGTCTGAACACACACGAGACAGGATGGATCTTTAACCCTTTAGGTACTGATTTTGCCTTAAAACAGCACAGCAGTACAGTTCACCCAATAATGTGTCAGAAGAGGTGTGTGTTCCCAGTATTGGGCCTTCAGATCATTCATTTACCATTAAGGATATTAAATAGGGCATTTCAGTTATAGTCGTGTGTGTCCTCTTTGGTATAACTGTCACCTAAATCAAATGGATAGTTAAACTTCTATTTTTGAAGCATTAAAAACACAGCATTCCCCAATTAAAAAACATCTGCATCAACACACTGCTGTCCACTTATTCATTAAGTGTTATGCGCTAACCTCAGTTAGCATCCTGCTAGCTGAAGTCAATTCATCCATGAAGGGTCTCTAGCTATGGTGTTTAACCAGCAGCATTTACATCTGTAATGAACTCTGCTGTAATTAACAAGTAAATGTCTTCAGCTTTAACGTCTCGTCTGTTTTGTTTATCCAATGTTGATCTTTGCTGGTTAAGATTGAATGTGTGGTCAAAAAAAGAAATGCAGGACACAAGAATTTACCACCAACACAAAAAAGTTCTCACATCCTCTTAAGTAAAAGTACTAATGCCACAGTCTAAACATACACCATTACAAGTAAAAGTCCTGAGTTCAGTAAAAGTATCAAAGGTATGATCAGCTAAATGTACTCAAGTAGACTGTCAAATACATATAGTGCAGTTAATGTAGAAGTACGTAGTAGCAGGAAATGGAAATACTCGTTAAGTACAAGTAACCCAAAATAAGTACAATACGTGAGTAAATCTACTTGTTTACATTCCACCACTGCACACTAAGAAGTGTAGTGCTTGAACGCCACGCCCACTTTGTAATTACTGATAATACTTGAAAGATAATATCTTTCAAGAGAGAAAACTAGTTTGTGCGATCAAACGTTAACAATCAGGGTTTTGGGGATGTGGCTTTTGAGGTATGACTGGCACAATAATTCTGAGGAAAGCTATTAAGTTCCTCTTTTCATTTCCCGAAAAATTACACTATCACAATTACTCTGACGTCAATAAAGTTGGGGACTGTAGTTTCATACAGCTTAAACCCCTTCACACAGGAAATACTGCATGTGCATTTAGTCTGGCTCAGCATCCTGTATGTATAGTGTTTGGTCCAATACAAATATTTCAATGATAGTCAAATTATCCTATGACGAAGAAATAGATTGTCGCTTGATCTTATTTTACAAAAAGGACATTTTATTCATAGTAGAAAACATAGAAATAGTGTAACATATATGCATTTTTACAAGCACTACAGACATTAGAACAATAGAGACGATATGAGTTTGCGGTCATCTGGAAGGAGCCTTTCACCATCCGAAGCGATTCACCAGATTGCTCTGGTCATCCAAATCTTTCTGGACCTTCTTCCTCATGTAAAAGATGGGACAATCCCGACTGTGGAGGAGGGACAGGGTTACTGTGTGCTCAGCCATGATTCTGCAGTGAAACGCAGTTAAATATGTGCTGTTTATGTACCTGGTACAGAGCACATCCTCATGGAGGGAGCCCTGGCACCGCTGGCACTGAGTCCACAGGCGGGAGAAACGCTCCTCCAGAGTGCTCAGGTGGAAGATCTGAAATTGAAACCATAAGCGTTAGAAATGTATTGATACGATATTAACCCCTTAAACACTTCAAAATAACAATTTGAGTGATGCTTTACTAGAAAGGCAAACTAACAAGGGTTAATAAATAGAATACTGGCATTTAACATTGAAATAGTCGTTCTGCTTGATCTACCATAATACATGATATTGAATTCCCTTGATGTCTCTCTGAGGGGTTACGAATAACATTAGACAACCTTTGATCAAAAGCACAACAAAAAGCAATAAATCAAAGCTTTTATACAAACAAAGACACAACTGGAACCTTCAAATCAAATAAACTAAGCCCAGATAGTGAGAAACTGCATCATGGCTATAAAATCGAAAAGAAAAACAGAAATACCTTCTTATTTCTGTACGTAGCACAAAAAATGGTTTGGCTTATTTCAAGCGAATTGACTTCATTTTATTCATGGTAGATTGCACCTGTGGTAAGTTGCTTTCGATAAAAACATTGGATAAATGAAATGTACATGTTATAACAGTCATTTGCCCACCTCTTTTTGGTACAGTTCAGACTCCTTCTTCTTACAGAAATCGCACACAGCGGCTGCAAAGACACGGTAGATGTTACACACAAAGATCTCTGTAAAACCCCTTCGAGTCAAAAGTGACGTCTAACCAAAAAGCGAAACCACTTGTTTTAGGAAAGAAGGAAATAGTAAATCTTCAAAGTCTGAGCACACATACTGTCGCTTTTGAGCACGGCTTTGCAGCCGATGCAGGTGCTCCTCTTCTGAGCGAAGGCCATGAGGCCCCCGATCTTTGAGGTCAACACCGTCTTACAGCGCGTGTGGTCGCCCTCTGAAACACACCAGGAAAAAGCTTTAAAAATGATACACATGCCAAGTGTCATTTATTTAACTAGCATATCTATAGTACATCTTTAGAAACAGGTTTATTACGAGGTAGGTTAACACATACAAGGAATTTTACTTGGTGTAAATTTAAAAAAGATTAAAAAAATGTAAAAAAAACACAGATAGAAAACTATTTAGGAAGTATTTTAAGTGTATTGGCTGGACTGTACAGCATTGACTCTTGCTTTGGTTGTTGTCAAAGTAAATATTAGATTACTGAATCACGTTTTTCTAATGATAGGGCTTTAAAATGTGTCATGTTATTTTCTAAATTAAAATAAGACTATCGTATGTGTGTGATTGTGAATAGGGCTGCACCCAATGACCTAAATTGCATCAAAGCTTTTGAGTTAATCGAGGAACTGTTTCCGCACTATCGCAGACTCACTGAGCAAGATGTTCTCGGCCTTGCTCTCTCCCAGGATGGGCTCAAATATTCTCAGCAGGGGTTTGGACAGCTGCTGCTCCAGGTAGTATTGTGTGTCGATGGGAATGTTGTTCTCCAGCACGAAGATCGGGTCCTAAAGAGACGTGCGCAAAATTAAATATCACTAAAAAATGAACATGTATAAAAACAGGGGGATGCACCCACACATCCTAGCACTTATAAAAACACAAGAAGAGATCAAGAAGAAGAATACTTACTTATTCCTACTATTTAAAGTAGCAATAATTAGACAAATGACAAGGAATTGGTTAAGGATACGAGGAATTATACAGTCAATATGGAATGGAAAATAATAAATCTAGTTCATATATTTGATGAAAGATTGGAAAGGTGGATGAGGTAACACAAAATATAACTAATGACCCTCCAGTGAGGTGACTGTTCATTTAGAATTAATGATGAATCCGTAATCTGTTAGCTATACGATATTAATAAATGTTCAAACTGTTTTGTCTTTCTTCTTATTCGTTGATTGTTATTTTTCTTATTGTCTTTTAAACTGCAATTCCCTTTGTTGTGTACGCCCTGTGATTTCTTAAAATGCAAAAAAACAAGAGAACAGGGGTGTACAAATCAAATCAAATGATGTAGAAAAATAATTAAAGATCACTACAGACCTCTGACTTCATGTACGCTGCCACTCCCTTTGTAGCCTTGATGATGACGTACGGCACTCGGTCCCCCAGGTTCGGGGCGCTGCCGGCGTCTCTTTTCCTCATCCTGAGAGACATCGGGACGTTAGAATGAGCGTATCCCAGAAAAACATTATGTTATATATTCATTGAAATGAGATGCTGCGTGTCACACACCTCTCGGCCAGCTCTACGTGCGCCTGTTTGCCGGCGTACTCCTGCGCCGTGCGCGTCAGCTCCTTGGTGATGACGAGCTGGCTGATGTCGATGCGGTTGCACAGCAGGTCTGAGATCACTTCTTTAGCGTGAGCCACGGCACCCTGAGGATCCCTGAAGAGACATCACAACAGCAGTGATTACTTTCATAACAAACAAACATCTAATAGTGTTGTTAAGGTTCATTGTCTGTAGATAAATGTAGACCTTTGTTTTTGTATAATAATAATAATACATTTGATTTATTTAGCACTTTTCCTGGTGCTCAAAGCGCTTAATTCGCTTATTGTGTCAGGTAGTTGCAGGATCATAAGGTTTGAAAAGTAAATGTATCTGATGGATTGTAAAGTGAATAATGGCTGAAATCACTGGATAACTTCTGCACTGATGTTTCATTAAGAACAGAATGTGTGTGTCTGTACCTGTCTATGAGGCATTTCTGCAGACAGGTGTTGATGAGGTTAGCCACCAGAGGGCAGTTGTCTCTGCGGACCGTTTCAATGCCTTTACAGTCCATCTTTTCATGAGTGTCTGCACTTCCGGAGAAATACAGGCCTGCGTAGCGCTTCTTGTTGATCAGCAGGTATGGGTAGTACACCTGTGGAAGGGACAAAACACATCTCTAATGAGGGGGACGCTCAAACTCTATGGTCCAAATCATGGCTTTTACGTTTTGTTCTCAAGCACGTGGGCCAGAAGGGCCCATTCAAGACACAGATGTTAAACTGACCGAGACAAATGCTTTGATAAATCTAAGTGGACAGAAATGTTACCTTCTCAAACTCCAGTTTGATGGGAGGTGTGAAATGAGTCGACACCCACTCTGCCGCCTCCCTCCCGATGTTCATGGCCTCCTGCACTGTGGCAACTCCGAGCTTAACCATGACGGAGTCTGTGTCCCCATAAATAACCTTTAAAACATTTAAATAAAAACATTTAAACAACGCATACACAAAGAGGGTCCATTAAAAAGCTTCAGATAGGAGGTTCCAAAGCCTTCATACATTAAAGGTGTTAACTACAAGTAAGGAACAAAAAAAGATAGGATATCGGGCGCAGTTCCTCACCTTGGCATCACCTTGGTAACCATTGGAAATGGTGTACTTGGACTCCACCAGCTGTTTGGTTTGCTCGATCATCTGTCTTCCAAAACCTGTGACGCTCTAAATGAGAAAAAGACGATGAGACGATTTAAATTAAAAAATCACTAAATGATCAGTGGGGTTGAAACCAGAGGCCATCAGCAATGAAGGAAAAGCGTCATCATGTCTTTCAATGCCAGGGACAAAATTGCCTTAAAGCTTTTTATCTCATAACAGCTCATGTAGAAACAGCTCTCTGTGGGGGTGTAACCAAGTCAACCCTCCACAGAACAGAAACAAAAACAGACCGTTGTGGCTGATTGTTACACATTTGTTCCACCTGTTCTGGTGCTTCTATCTACACACACATCTTTGCTCTACATCTCTGTAGTTTACCCTCCCAGCTCTGACTTTAGCATGAAGTTAAAAACAGCTGTGTTTGAGCCAGAATTGTAAACATTTGGTATTTTTAGAAACAGCATTTTGTGGGTTAAGGTAAATGTTTAAGCTAAGGAGAGGTTAAAGTTGATTAATGTATTGAAATATGTAATCCATATAAGTAGGCCTATGCCTAATAGTATTACATTGAATCCATTCAAAACTGCAAGCTGCCATAATGAAACCAAATGTATTGAAAACCCTCTGTTTGGTTTCCAATAATTGTATCAAAAGGAGAACAAAGTGCATTAACTTTAACACCGACATGAGACCCAGAGCAAAGTGCCCACCTGAGAGATCTCCAGGCAGGGCAGCTTGCCGATCTGAGCCCCCGTGAAGCCGTACACGGAGTTTGCACTGATTTTGAGAGCCAGCTGCCGGCCGTCCAGCACCTGCCTTTTGAAGGGGTCCGTCTCATTCTTTAGCTCCGTTTTGGCCCTGTGGACAAAGTGGGAGAGAATGAGCAGGTAGCCATGTCTGCAAAATTATCAGATTTATTTTTGTTGTGACTAAAATATATAATAAGTATTTTATAAATGATTCCTGTGTTTTGTTCAGGTACAGCCATCTTTAGGCCCTAAATACATTCATAGTGGATCTAATCAACAGAGCTGTAAAACTGTTTAACAGAGACTGGCTAATAGGGTTCTTGAAAATAACCATTCAGTATGAAAAAAGCATTTAATAGCTGACTGACAAACTTAAGAATTCTTTGTTCCCTTAAACCAAATCCACTAATTCGTCAACTACTTGATGAAGACGGGCCCCCCTACACATTTTGTTATTTTTCCAGAGACACTACAAGGGTTACCAGCAAGTAAGATTAGATAGATAGGTACAGTGGGACTGGAGCCGTCTGCAGAATCGCAAGCCGTTAGCTTTAGTTCAGGTTGGTTTAATCGAGTGATTTATTTGACATACTTCTTCCTGGCAGACAGCAGGTTCTCCAGGATCTCAGGCAGGAGTCCTTTCCTCACAGAGCTTTTCACAAACATGTCCCCAGTGGGAGTCTTGATGAAGTTCTCTGGAGCGAGGCTGAAGAAACACAACCGGTTCAGATGTTAGCTCATATAGGTTGATATCATACAACACTTAACATTGTTAAATGTAATGTGTTCATAATAAAAAAGCCGAAGATGGAAGTAATGTTCGTAGAGAAGTGATGTTAACAAAAGTGTAAACTATTAACTAAAATAAGCCTAGAGGCTGGTTAAATGTAAACGAAAATTCCCATCTAGCTCATAAGATTTAACAGCAGGAAAGTGGTATAAATTAGACATTTTGCGATCCACATTTTTGCTGCAAGACGACGAAGTTTAGAGAAACAAAATCTATTCAGAACCTTTTAAACGTTTACAATCCAGAAGGGTTCATTTTAAATGTTTGCAGTTTGACACAGATCAAAAACGAATTCTCTTTTGGATTTGAAAAACACTCAAGCAAAATAACTTCTGACCTCAGTTGTTCCCCTGAGCCTTTCTGCAGCAGGGTGGTGTAGCACAGATTGTGAGCCATCATGATGGACGGATACAGGGAGGAGAAATCCAGCGTAGCAATGGGGATGCTGTAATACCTACACAGAGAAAAAGACGGTAATGGACAGGTATGAGAGAGGCTTCACTGAGAGCATACACTCACACTAACAGCAGATGTACATACCCTTTCTCCGGCTCAATGACAGTCGCTCCAGTGTAGTCTTCTCCTACTTCTGTCTTCACAACAGGCATGACCAGGTCCTGCTTCATGGCCTAAACACACAGACACAGTTTTCATACTTAAATCTGTACATATACATACAGTAACTCTCCCATGTGTTTGCCTTGGTTACCTGTCGCAGCAGCTGAGAGACGACCTTGATCTGCTGCCCTCTGGAGAGCAGGTAGGTGAGAGGAACGCCCGTCACTCTGGCCATCTCCATGTAGTTAATCACACACATAAGCTTCTGCAGCAGGCGCAGCGGGAGGTAGGCGTCTTTCAGGCAGTAGACGGCTAGACGACGACGAGTCTGCTCGTTGCCATTCTGTGGTGGAGA
The DNA here is from genome assembly GCF_902827175.1 of Gymnodraco acuticeps. Lineage (NCBI taxonomy): Eukaryota > Metazoa > Chordata > Actinopteri > Perciformes > Bathydraconidae > Gymnodraco > Gymnodraco acuticeps. Next base: position 199,169 of record NW_022990003.1, read on the forward strand.
AAATCAAAAAGGAGGGAAGTTCATTTTGAATCTTTTCATGATGGCAATCTCTCTTCCAGATGCAACAAGTTTCACCAGTTTGTGCTTTACCTGCAGATCCGTGATGATGGAGTGCTGCACATCCTCTTTCTGTTCTTGTAGGAAGTGGTAACTCACAGCGTTCAGTGTGTAGGAGCGCAGTTTATAATCCCTGAGAAGAACCTGAGACAATAATACTAATCAGACTGTGTTCAATCAAAGCGGTCTTACTCAACTGCTTGTAACTTAAATATTGTTAAAGTTGCTGTTGAAGCTGACCTGCAGTAGATCAAACTGAACTCGGCCCTCCATGTTAATGATCTTGTTCTCTCTGCGGCCCATCTGCTTGCTCTGGAAGTTTAAGTCTCGCATGACTGACTTGATGCCCCGCACCCGGCCGAGGTAGGGAAATAAATTCACCTGAACACCAAAAACATGTTTGAGTGAGTTAAAAGACAAAACAGAAATGTCTTACACAAATATGATCATTAATACATTCTTCTGGAGGTTGTGCTCAGGTACTTTTGTGCATTACTGTTAATCTGGTGATTTTAGGCCTTGTATTGCATGCAAGTATTTCACAAAATGTGGCACCTTTAAAGTAGCTGCCCTGTTGATCAAGTAGGGAAAGTCAAAGTTCTGGATGTTGTATCCGGTGATGATGTCTGGGTCCACTGTCCTCAAAAACTCGGCCCAGCTCTGCTCACAGAAACACAATGACATAACAAAAGATCAACAACAGTTAACTAATAGTTATGTTTTTCAGGCCTTACTGAAGCTAGTGTGCGTACCTGCAGTAGCTGTTTCTCCTGTGTGAAGCACAAAATCTGAGAGCCCACGATGCTGGCACAGGACTGGAGCGTGAACACGGTGCGGATGAAGGGCTCTGACTCACCCTGACGCTGCACCATAGAGGCTATCTGAATCACGGGGTCTTTGTCTGCCTCTGGGAAGATTCCTGGGAAGAAAAATGTCAGAATCAAACTCTGCATTTTCTTTTCATCGAGTATGTAAGTAAGGTCAAGTATATCTGATCTCGTGGCCAAAAATATGTAATGGGTTTTAGTATGCATGCTGTTTAGAGTGCAATGGAGAATGAAACCCACCTTTTCTTCCTGCACACTCGATGTCGAAGCTGAGCACCCTGAGCGGAGCGATCCTCTGCCAGTCTCCCTCTGTAGGGTGACTTATCAGATCTGTCCATCCCACATCCACCTCGTACTGACACAGGCTCTCCTAAAGGACAACACAGGGGGAGGAAGATGATGAACATTGTAAAAGTCTATCAACAGATCAATCCGTGTTATGCAACAAGTTCAAATGTGCACTTGGACCTACCTTGCTTGGGTACCTAGAATCTGTTCCCCCAACGAGCTTCTCTTCACGCACTCTGAACTTGCTTTTGGGAAGTTCAATCCAGCAGCATCCCACCACGTCACAGTCCACCATAAACCTAACAAAGAGAGACTCATTAGGCTTAAAATAACAGCTATAGTTGCTTTAATACAGATGTTTTGATAAAAAGAACACACACACACACACACCTTATCTCAAAATCGATGTTGGCCTCATAGGATTGGTAGCACTGGATGGGGAAAGGTCCGTACTTGAAGCCCTGCTCCAGCAGCCTCTTAGCTGGGGCGATGAGACGTGGATTCGCCATGGTAATCCGCAAAAAATCCAAAATGCGTTTCCCATGGTAACCGTACATGCCTGCAAGTGTAAGTTGGGAAAGTTAAATAATTTGTAACTAGGATAAGAAATCCTGTTTCATATTGATCAGATTAAAGAACAGACTTGTGAGTGTTAAAGATTCCTTCACACACTTCACTTGTACTCACTCTCTTTGCGGGTGATGTCCACAGCCAACACTGTGACGGATATGTTGTCCTTATTGGAGCGCATGTCCTTCAGGACAACAGAGTTCAACTCTCTTTTAAATTCACCCAGGAAGTCCGATTTGAACCCTTTTCAAAAGGAAGCAGAAAGAGGAAACATTGTAAGACTTAATCAAATTGATCAATTATTTTAGGCTAAAAAACTGGAATCATTCAGAAAAAAAGCCAAAAAGATAGAAATGTCTTCTACTGAGAGAATGTTTAATAGTAATATACTGAAAGCTATTGTACTGCGCAGATGTGTACTATTTGAATATTCAAAGATGATATGTATTGACAAAGTAATGGCAAGTACTCACCAGCTGGTGCAGGAACATAGAAGTAAGGCGCAAAACCGTGGACATGGCAGCACACACTGTTGCCACTGTCTGTCACCCCAAACATTCGAATGATCGGGACTTTTCCCTGAGACTGGCCGGGCATGCCTGCCACCGTCGCTCCTGCAAAGTGGAAACAAAAAAGAAGGAAATGTGTCTTACATACAGCGACCGTATTTAAGCAGGTGATCCGTTTCTACACTCATCAAGTCATTTAGTTCCAAACAACAAAGAAAAAAAGATGACTGGGTTATTGTTAATAATTACCTAAATAATAGTCGAGATCAATCTGCTGAAACACCAAACTTTCTGATGACGGGTCCAGGGAAGCGGCAATAGGCCGCCGCCAACGAGGGTTCAGGTCTGCTGAGAAGAGGTCACCTGAAAAACAAGGTGGATAGAAAAGTTCAAACCAGTGCATTATTTATTATTCCAAAAAGTATAGCCAACAACTGTTGAAGTATTTGAGAAAATCAAATCAACACAGTAAAGGTCATTTGAATTTCCTGTAACAAGTTTAACTAAATCCACAGTCTGTTATTGTTAGAACACAGTTGCATTATACACAATGCAAAGCTATGAAGCCATTAGCTAAACCTGCTTATACTTGAGAACTAAGCAAGCTTAATTTACTCAAGACATCACTGTATTAGTCATTTGGCCATTCAGACCTGGATCTAGCAGCCACACAAATCACTTACCTAAAATACAAATAAAAATCACACTGTAAAATAACATTATTATTATTATTCGACAGATAGCTAGGTTCTGTAGAAAAGTATTGTGTAGGTGCCCCAGTTTAAGATATATACCACACTTAGGACTACAGTTTAAATACAGTTTGACATGTCATTTACATAACTCAATAATCTCTTCCTTAACCAGGAAACCATTGTACTTCTGCCACCTATGACTGTGTGCTTTTCTGTCCAACACTTACCTACGGGAATAACATCATGCCCTGCTTTCCCCTCCATCTCCTCTGACTCCATCTCTGCTTCTTCAAACATGGACAACTCCTCTTCAAACTGCGATGGACTGTCCTCCCATTCACCAGCAGGTTTCCCCCGTTTGGCCTGGGACGCACCGCCAAATTTAGGGCCACCATTGCGTCTTTTAGAATCCATGCCTGCAAGAAACATTGGAGGGAAAAGACAAGTTATATGGATGATTACAGAGAAAGCAATAGCTTGACTTGGTTAAGCAGGCACCTATAATAGCAGAGCAATACACCCTGAATGAGAGTAGTTATATTAGTGAGTGTAATCAGAATCTGAATATCAAAGTCCTCCTGTACTACCTTAAGAGAGTATTACCACCTGCAATGCAAAACATTATGATAGATTACAACTGAATTGACTTGGGTTAACATTCCTTATACTGCTATGGAACATTTGGTATGCAGTGCCAGTGCATATAGTCTGAAATTAAAAAAACTATGGGTTTGCATGGACAGTCAATAAAAAGGTGACAAAAGCAAAGTGCTGTCAGTGATAAAACATTTTGTGGTTTCCAAAATTGTAATCACAGTGTTTCTCAAAGGACCTGATGAAGTGAAAATGAATACTAAAAAGAAACGGGCAACATGAACAGAAAAAGAGGAGACAACATTTGCAAAAGTAAAGTAATTAGAGACAAAGTAAACAAATGATACGTTGTTGTTAATTTCATAAACAGGGGGAGGTGGAATGTAACCATCTGGATGTCAGGTGGTTGCACAAACAAATGAGAGACAACCATGCACACTGCACAGTATGTATTGTAGCCCATTAGCCGTGTAACTAACATGCTGTAATCCTTGTAACTGCATACTACACACTATCCAGTAGGCATCATGTACATTAGTGTAAGCTGCATTGTGTGTTCTCAAGCAATGCCATTTCAGTTAAGTCCACTCATGATTAAAGTTGATAACTTATGCACGTGTTAAATATGTACTTTTACATTCAACAGCTCCCTGCCAGATTTCATATATTTTAACCTCAGTGTTACAGCAGTATAGTTTATGCAAGTTCATTTTCGGGGAGACTACAGGCTGTTTTCTTTTGTTATGAGCTATAAGCAAGCTAGCAAGCTCCAAAGTAACCAAAACAGACCATCGCGCCAAAGCTAATCTTCCCCAAACGCAGCACAGATCTAACTGTTTACACTGACTAACTAACAACAGCGGGTACGTTTCTAATAAAGTTATAAATACCTATCAAAGTTACTCCTTCACAACAGCCCCCGACTGACAACAGCTCCCGCCACTATCGTTCAATTTGTGAACTTTCACCGATGAACGCGGGGAAAACTTGTTTCGAGGACCAACAGCAAAAGGAGTAGACAATGACGTCACCGAAAAGGCGGAAACTCGTTGGTAAAGACAAGGAAGTGAAACACCGAGACCCCTACCCTGCCAATGAAAAAGACCTGTGTTCCCGGCAAATTTACGTCAAAGCGTACGCAAGGTGAGGGAGGGAAAACTGCCCCCTCCCGGTTTATATTGCATTTGTATTCAAAGCATTACGTCTTATCATGAATCTCCACTTGTGGCCTGTACTACGAAGCAGGATGGGGTTAACTCAGAGTTTTCGGTCCTAAAAGACGCTGATTCACTTCTTACCGGTGAATATTATCTCCATGGTAACTTCCAGTATCAGTCAAAAGACATTTATTTGTAGATTAATACCGACGACATCCAAACTATGAAAGAACACATGGAATTATCTAGTAAACAAAAAAGTATTTATAGATTAATACCGACGACATCCAAACTATGAAAAAACACATGGAATTATCTAGTAAACAAAAAAGTGTTAACAAATGCCTCATGAAGCTGACTGAGAGAAGCCAAGTGTGTGCAAAGCTGTCATCAAGGCAAAATGGGGCTAATGCATTCTACAGATGGTCAGTCCGCCCCTGAAAAATGTCTATGCACACGTTATTATTAATAATAGTCATCAGGGCCGTCCCTGGCCAACTTGGGGCCCCAAGCGACATTGTGAGATGAGCCCCCCCCCCCCCAACCGACAGGAGTGGGAAAAAAAGTTTGGAAACAAAGTACTTTGCAAATATAATTCCTGTTTATTATTATTATCAACAAAGTTACTTTTTTATACAGTGAGGTAAATGGTAAATGTGCATGTATGTCGTTCAAATGCGTTTACAGGTGAATACGTCTGCATTTCTTGCCAAATACTAGCCTCAAAAAGATTAAAACATAATTAATGCAAATATAAACTACTTCTACTAATAATAATAATCATAATCAATTCAATAATACAAATACTATATTATTTTATTATAATATAGTTGTAATATAGTCATAAGACAAAACATGCTTAGTACATGCTCAAAAACTGATATTTCTTAAATCTGTATTCTAGTTCCCTCTGTCAGCAATGTATCAACAACTACACACACATTTCTATCAGTATTTCTCTGTATTGTGGTTGACATGATGATGACTGAGTTAAGGGGAGAGGCTGAGCATCACCATGAAATGTGCAAATTGACATAAAAATGAATAAAAGGGGAAACATGCTCCATGTTTTTTAGGCTGTAAACTTTAACTGTAATGTAAGCCAACTAGACAGACAGTTTATCACTCTTCCTCCTGTACATTAGCAGATAAAAGGCATAAAATGCTTGAATGAATGGTAGCCTAAATAAAGCTGGAAATAACTGCATCTCCATTAGCCTATATGGCATATAGGCAAGTTGTACATTTGACTCATACAATAACCCACCTTCGAGTGATGCTCTAGTACAGGGGTGGGCAAACTTTTTGGCTCGGGGGCCACTATGAGTTTTAAAATTTGACAGACCAGGGCCAGTAGCAGATCGGTGAAAAAATAGTTAGCTGTCCACTACTCATTAAACACTCGACACTCATTGTCGACCCTTCTTTGTTCCACTCATTGTTACAGATGCAGGTGCAAAGGGGAATTAGGTTCAAAGGTGAATTATTGCGTCATTGCGTCATCGTTTGCGTCATGACGTAACCGTTTACGTGCCTTCTTATGACCCACACAGTGGTTTACGTCGCTGATTTTCTCCGCAACACCGCTCACAACAACATCAATAGAGGACTGCGTCGGTTAGTTTTTAATCATACGAAACCAGATTAAATTAAAGAACTACTTCTCCAACCATATAGGCTACCTTTCTCCAGAGTGCCGTGGTTCATTGTTTATTAATATGGTTCAGCTACATTATCGCCCGCTGCAGTGCTGCTCGTGCACCGGAGTTTAGTCTACTGTTAACTCAGTGGTTCTCCAACTTTTTCTGTCAGGCCCCCCCTTTGGAGAAAAAAAAAAGTCGGGCCCCCCCAACACAAATAGTCAGGCTCAGTGGCGGCGCCAGAGATTTATTTTGGGGATGCTGTGTGGCGCGCCCCCCACTTTGAGAACCACTGTGTTAACCCGTGGCAGCGGCCGCTGTAAAGTTTTCACTGTCCGACTGTCACACAAGCAGCTGATACATAGGCTATCCCCCATCCCCATCAGTGAATGTGTTTCAGTCTGAATTGACGCTGTTTGGCATCACAACGCGGTTATGAAAGTTTCTCTGTGATTCTACAGGTGATGTTAGAATAGCAACCGAAGCTAATCAGACTATCTTACTTGTTGCTATCATTTTGTGGCATAAGCCGTTTTCTACACCCATATTTTACCGGCGTAGTTTTCGTTATGATTTTACTTTTGATGGCCACATGTAGCCCATGTATTGATTCCATCCGATAGCTGCAATAATACAAAACAACAGGAAAACGTCTGCCTCTTCACAATGGTCAGCGAACGGATGGATTAAAGTAAGGTCAAATAAACAGAATCACACTAAGCCTGGTTAGTGTTACCTGACTTTATATAACTGTTTTTTATAAGTGTGTGGTTGCGTTCTAGTCACTTTGCTCAGCGCTACTGCTTGTTATACTTGTATTTCACCATGAACTGTTATTGCTCAGGTTAATCTCGACTCCCTCCAATGTAAGCGTGACGTATTTTGTTCTTAGATCTTGCCGGGTTGCCGACTCCAGCAAAGGTCAATTGTGTCTAGAATGCGCCATCTAGTGGGATCAACTGAAATGCCGGGTATTGCAAGAAAAAGGCAAGATGAATGCAGTCTTTACTATAATTTGGACAATTTTGTACCAATATTTGGCGGGCCGGATTAAAAAGCCCAACGGCCGTAGTTTGCCCATGCCTGCTCTAGTAGTTTCTTCATGTTGTTTTTTTTCCCTCTTGCTTGCGCCGGAGTCGGACTGAAACTGTCTTTTTGCCGACATCTCTCCACCTGCAATAGTGGCCGTATATCAAAGCCGTGATTGGTCAGATGTCGATTCATTGCAACGGTGTCGGGTTACAGACGTGCTCCCCTTGTCACCCCTCACTCTTGCGTGTCAGCCGGGGGGGGGGGGAGAATTGCGCACAAGCCGAGTCGAGGCCCCCTGCGCGAGGCCCCATGCAGCCTGCATGATCGGCCTGTTTGATTGATTGATTGATTGATTGAAAAGTTTATTAACAGCTTGTATATTGGGTACAGTACAGTACAGCTCAAAACATACAATTGTTAAGGGGATGCAGACCAGAGAAAGACTTTCGTCTTGTTTACATCAGGGTCCCCCATTTCCAATTCATCATAAGGGGAGGGACGGCCCTGATAGTAATATACAAATAACACAGTGTTTCCCATACATCGACATACAAACTCCACAGACCCTCAACTCCAGTGTGTCTCACTCATTAAGGCGAGACACGGCAGGCGACCCCCACTTTGGGAACCCCTGTGTTTGACAGACAGGTGGCAGCCTGTGTAAAGGGTTAGAGCAGGATAGATCACAGAGATATGTAGAGGGGTTGGGTGTCTTAATGTCACTAGTCACGTTGTATTCTCACAACTATGCTCCTATATGACCCTTAGAAGACATTATAAATAACTTACTCCCTCCTGATTAGAAAGAAAATGTTGCCTGGTTTCCCATGACTCCCCCTTTTGTATGGATGAAAGATAATTCACACCAACCACGGTATCCCCCTTTAACCTCTGTTCAGCCAATGGCGTCTTTCAGCTGAGGAAGACGCCCAGTTTCCGTGTCGTCGTGTGCAGAGGCGGAGATAAAGAGGATACTGAGGCCAATAGGAGTGCAGCTCATGAATAATGTCACAGCTGATCTTGCGCATTCACCAACCAAAACCTTCTTCCTGCAACTGTCCCTCAATCTAACAGCAAACGCACCAAACCAATGTGGATCGCTGGCATTTAACTAGAGCCACCGCCCCCTTTTTTCTCACTGTCCGATGGTTTTAATGTTTTTGGACTGACTGCGACAGCTGCTCAAGTGTTCATCATATTCCTGAAGTTAGGACAAAACTGAAGGGTGAGCAGACATCCGTGTTTTTATTCTTAATTACTGAATACTTCCTAAAACAGACGGCGGCGCGCACGGACGCTGTCCTTTTGCGCGCGTCCGCTGCTCCAGGAGATGCATTTTGTCACGTCCGCTCCTCAGCTCGTGAGAAATACACACAGCAGCATGCATATTCAGTCGGAAGGTCTGATGTCGGGTCGATAGTGATGTTGTTTCACCTGCTAGTCTTCAGTCATCGCCCGAAGCAGTGCGTCCTCCATTGGGACGATTTTTGGACAAAGCCTGAATTTAATATTTTCCTTTCCCGAGACCTGTAGGCCCACTGAGCAGTTCAAATCAAAATATGACTTTGACAAGGGCATGAGGACGATAATTATAGTGAATGCATGTTCATGTGAGTGTCAGTGATCATTATAAAGCATCCATAAAGTGTGGCTTAAGCAGGTAAGGGTTCCCATACAAAGAGACCCTACATTGAAATGCAATGAGCAACAGTTCAGCTTTTACACTGTGGTATTTACCCTCGGTTTAAGGACAGTGGTTTGTTTATCTGTTTGTGTCTCCATCCATATCAGACTAAACTATACAACTGATCTCATGGGCTCGTTTAAAGTCCCTCTATAAAAAACGTGTTTTGCACTTCATTACTTCACTTGGATACCCCAGCGTCACTGTGCATTATATTGTGTGTGCTGTTGAAGTTCAGATGTATTTGCATATAGAGATGTTGGAGAAAGAGTCAAATAAACATGTCTGCAGTGGATATTGAAGATATGATCTGATGACACGGATACATACAAATGGTGAAAAGTGTATTTGGCAATATGTTTGTCATTGATTTGATGGCACTTTTTATTTCGATTGGTGTCCTGTTAGTCTAAACTAAACTCTAATCTCGAGTCTGAACTCCCTTTTGTCTGATATCAGTATCAGTTCAGGACAATCACTCAGACATTTGAGATCAGCTCATTGTTCACCAGAAATTCAATCAGTGAATCTAATCAGTGTTAAAGCCACTTTTTAGATAGTATTGTTTAACATGATTAAGAGCATTTCCTCTGTGACACAATCGAACTACAACTATTAGTTTTGGGGAGTTTTTTCCACATGTGTCAACTTGACATGATTTCAACATTTCATAGTAGTCATCAATCACTGGATCATATTTATACCTGATCCGTGCCCTTGTTTGTGTCTTTCTTCATTCTTTGACACATCACTCCAATATGTGTTCAGGAGATTGCACCAGAACTGAAAAATAAGTTGTATTTTAGTACATTTTATAGCAGGAGCGTAGTCCTTTCCTTATTATGCCGTGTGATTGTCTCCACTGCTAAAAGTGAGACTGATAATTTAACTTTTGTTGCAATATATGAATATACATTTTGTGTGTGTATGTGAAGTAGTCCTTCTGACCTGAAAAAACCCAATCACACAAACATATTTACATATAATCCCTATCACCCAGTGAACCACTTTAGGGTTGGGTGTTTGCACAGGATCCTATAATAACAGCCAAAGGTAAAGCTGATAAAGTGAGCAGAAAAAGAAAAAAAAACATTGAAACATACAGGATACTCCAAAGGGTGATTTATTTTTAAATAAAATAAACAATATTTAAAAATGTTTGACTACAATTGAAATCATCAGGGTTTCCCCAGGAAGGATTGTGAAAATTGTAAAATAATTGGGAAAAGTGGTGTTTACATCACAGTAGTGTTTCATAATAGTGTTGAGAAATAGTATGTGGACTGTGGAGTCTGTTAATGACTTGTGACATATCTGCAGGTGTGAGGAAATGTAAGTCACAAAAAGGTTACAGTGTTAAAAAAATCTCTCAGTTACTGTCATCTCAGGCAATTGGTTGAAAGTCATGCAATTAAACGTTTGTGTCTCCCAAGGTTAAAGTTATAAAACTGTAATCCTTTGAGCACAAATCACATTTCATTGTAAAAGGCTTGTTTCTAGTGTTAATTGCTCACACATCTAAAGACTCTTGGTAAATAAAATAAATCAATGACCATCATGTAAGTGGTCCCATCTCATCTGAGTGTGTTTATGTTTACCCAGCATGCCGCTGGCTCGCAGCCTCTCTGTCACGTCCCTGTCCGGACTGGAGGACTGGGACGAGGAGTTTGATTTGGAGGACGCTGTCCTTTTTGAAATTGCGTGGGAGGTCGCTAACAAAGGCAAGTCTGTCTGTGTGGTTGGTCCTTGCTCGTGTGTATTTATGTCTGCACTTTTTATGCAAATAAACAGTTTGCATTTATAAAAACTGAAAAAATGAAACTGTTTATACACTTTACTAGTTCCTCCCAGCTGCTTGGATAAAGCGGCAGCTAAATAAAAAACTTCTCAAATCACTTTTTAAATAATTATGTTTGTGGTCAGATTTTCTGGTCTAATCTTGTTTATTAACACACGCTGTAAAATAGATCTTTAATGCTTTGTATTTTATACAAGGTTAAATCTCATGATATCTTTGTCTGGACTTGTGTGTGTACGTGTGGCTCGTTTGCTTCATGTGTAAAGTTGGAGGCATCTACACCGTCATCCAGACCAAAGCCCGTCTGACCGCAGAGGAATGGGGGGAGAACTATTTCCTGGTGGGTCCCTACGTGGAGAGCAACGTGCGCACTCAGGTGGAGCTGATCGAGCCCACCAACCCGGTTCTGAAGAGAACCATCGACAAGATGAACGCCAGTGGGTGTAAGGTACTACCACACCTGCACCGTAAACACAACACTGCTGCTGAAATAAACCTGTACGTCACACTGAAGGACAAGGTCATTCTTACTACCTATAGTAGGATTATGTGAATGTGAATTACACCAAACATTTCAGAGATCATCTTCAGACCCATAAATTGTATATATAAAGATCAGGCGTTCACCACGTCTCTTAACCCAGTGACATTTCCTCGCAAAGGTTAGTGGTTGTATCGGTGTCTCTCTCTCGCGCTCACTCCACACACTCCAGAAATAGGTGTGTGTGTGTGTGTGTGTGTGTGTGTGTGTGTGTGTGTGTGTGTGTGTGTGTGTGTGTGTGTGTGTGTGTGTGTGTGTGTGTGGTGTGTGTGTGTGTGTGTGTGTGTGTGTGTGTGTGTGTGTGTGTGTGTGTGTGTGTGTGTGTGTGTGTGTGTGTGTGTGTGTGTGTGTGTGTGTGTGTGTGTGTGTGTGTGTGGTGTGTGTGTGTGTGTGTGTGTGTGTGTGTGTGTGTGTGTGTGTGTGTGTGTGTGTGTGTGTGTGTGTGTGTGTGTGTGTGTGTGTTGTGTGTGTGTGTGTGTGTGTGTGTGTGTGTGTGTGTGTGTGTGTGTGTGTGTGTGTGTGTGTGTGTGTGTGTGTGTGTGTGTGTGTAGTGTGTGTGTGTGTGTGTGTGTGTGTGTGTGTGTGTGTGTGTGTGTGTGTGTGTGTGTGTGTGTGTGTGTGTGTGTGTGTGTGTGTGTGTGTGTGTGTGTGTGTGTGTGTTGTGTGTGTGTGTGTGTGTGTGTGTGTGTGTGTGTGTGTGTGTGTGTGTGTGTGTGTGTGTGTGTGTGTGGGGGTCGGTAACCCGGGGAGTGCTGTGGAATGATGGGTCAAGGCTTGTAGTGCTTTTTATAGAGATAGTGCAGAGTTTTCAACAAAGCCTATCTTGAGTCACATAACCTTTAATCTCACAACAGACCAGCACCAGACAGTTAGTTTCGTAAAAGATATTAAAGTCCTGTGTTTCTACATTAAATCATAACTGCATTTCAGTTTAGTCGTACTTGAAAATTATCATCAAGGTTAATCATGAATGGAATGGTTGGATGTGTTAGTGTAATGAGTGCCTTACAAATAGAGCACTTTTATATTTAGTGAAAAAAACATGATGTGAACGTAAAAGTAGGTGCTCACTAATGCATGTAACCAAAGAAATAAGTTACTTATGTGAATATGTTTTCCTAAGATTGCGTAGTATTCGTGTTTGGCATAAACTTTAAATACAAATGTCTCTATTTCCCCTGTTTCTCCATTTTCCTGCAGGTGTACTTTGGGCGGTGGCTTATTGAAGGCAGTCCCTATGTTGTTCTGATCGATGTGGCGTTCTCTGCCTGGTCTCTGGACACCTGGAAGAGCGAGTTGTGGGAGCTTTGTGACATCGGCGTGCCTTGGTTTGATCGTGAGGCTAACGACGCTGTGCTGTTCGGCTTCCTGACGGCCTGGCTTCTGGGAGAGGTCAGCAGGAATAGATCTCTCAATCGAGAAAATGTTTATGCACATTGAATGTAACATTTTGTAGCTTTGTCACGTCAAAATGAAAGGCAATATACTTCGTGTTTATGTGCAGAGAGGATAAGTTATCTGATCTAAATCGTTTTCTCTACTATATCATTTGTTACTTATGACTTTAAAAACAGGCAGGATAATCCTCCTAATTTACTTAATTTGTATATTTTTGAAAAATATTTTGTTGTGTGTTTTTGTAATATTCACTTTGGCCACAAGAGGCTGAAGTGCAACACTCCAAATTGTAGCACTAAAAGCATGAATGTTTTCTTCTAGGTGAGTTTGAATTTCTTCATGCACTCTACTTGCTAACCCACATTAACAGTACTGTATTTAGAGTGTACAAAGAATTTAAGAACGGATGTTTTTAGTCTATTTTCAAACATCGGGTAGTGGTGTGCTTTAGCATATTTTCGTGAAAAATGAACATCACAACAACAAACCCCTTTTTCCCTCTCAGGGCTTCCATACTTGAAGCAACCATGAGGTATAAGTTGTTTGAATGCATATTGGTGTAGATGTGCATAGTCCATAATAACCCTGTTTTCTCCTGTATCGCAGTATGCAGCCCAGAGTGAGGAGCCTCCACACATCGTTGCTCATTTCCATGAATGGTTGGCAGGTCTGGGTCTGATTTTGTGCCGACACAGACAGCTGCCCGTCGCCACCATCTTCACCACCCACGCCACTCTGCTAGGAAGATACCTGTGTGCTGGCAATGTGGACTTCTATAACAAACTTGCAGATGTACGTGTGTAACCGTGTATACCTTTGTTACAAACCCCAAATCATAACAATCAGAAAAACATGCATTATCAGACAGATACTCTACCAAATGTTTGCTTGATTGCACTCTCTCTCCTTTTTGTGTCTCGTTCAGTTTAACGTGGACAAGGAGGCTGGCGATAGACAGATCTACCACCGCTACTGTTTGGAGCGGTCGGCCGCTCACTGTGCACATGTCTTCACCACTGTATCACAGATCACTGCCGTCGAGGCAGAGTACCTGCTCATGAGGAAACCAGGTGGGTGGAGGTGAATTGAAGTGTGAAATATGGTCGGACAAACGGGTCGTACAGGACGGGGATATGATGTATTTCTCACTACTTTCTTACCTAAGGTTTCATCATTATTATTAGCAAACTTAAGTCTGACTGGTTTCTCTGCATTTATGTTTTGCATTTAATGTCCTTATTTTTTCCATCGCACACAGACATTATCACTCCCAACGGGCTCAACGTCAAGAAGTTCTCAGCTGTACACGAGTTTCAAAACCTTCACGCTCAGAGCAAGCATCGGATCCAGGAGTTCGTCAGAGGACATTTCTACGGGTCAGACAACATTAACAGCACATTTAAAACTGAGCAACGGAATGCAATGCCTGCTAGTTAAATGCTCTTTTTAAAATAATTGTGTAAGAAAGAGAAAGATCAAACTCCAAAAAATATAGTTATTTTTAGGCAATTAGGATAAAGAAAACATTGTAATAATCCAGCTCTTGTGACAGATCTTGGTTTGTGTTTGACCATCAGGCACCTTGACTTCAACCTGGACAAGTGTTTGTTCCTCTTCATTGCTGGACGGTACGAGTTCTCTAACAAAGGAGCCGACATCTTCTTGGAAGCGTTAGCCAGACTCAACTATCTGCTGAGGGTAAGTGTGTGTGTGATTGTATTCAGCTGTTTACGTACGTGTGTGAAATGTTCAAATCTTAGTTGTGAGAGTTTAACCTCATAGTCCTGTATGTTCTTCCTGTTGCAGGTCAATCACAGTGACGTGACCGTCATTGCGTTCTTCATCATGCCAGCTCGGACAAACAACTTTAATGTTGAGACACTGAAGGGCCAAGCAGTCAGGAAACAGCTCTGGTGAGGTTTCTTCTTACTGTATATTCAACATAGTGATTGATATTGTGTCAAGTGTGTATTGGAATTGCTATACTCATTGACTTCTTGTTGTCTTATTAAATGTATTCTCCTTTTTGTTTGTCCCTAACAGGGATACAGCTCAGACTGTGAAGGAACGTTTTGGAAAGAAACTTTATGAATCACTTCTAGTGTAAGTTGACTACTTTCAGGCTCCTTCGTGGCACATTTAATATGAGAAATTACCTTTCGTATGCCTAATTCACACTTGGGCGTGACAAAGTGTGGCCTGAAGGCAAGCTGTCATTTAATGTCTCAGGCGGCAAAGGCTGCTTCGACCAGGGCTGTTGTGATTAAGTGTGATATGGTGTGACCAAACTAAAAGTTGGAGAATGTTGTGGCCAAGTGCAGCCAGAGTGTACCCGCAGCCAATTATTACAAGAACTTTCTACTTGAAAACACAAACATCATGGGGCAAGCCCCCTTGTGTAAATTGAGCCTTATAACATTATCAAATTAAATGTGTGGAAAGATTTAGAAAAAACTTGATAAAAAAAGTCTAATAACAAAACAAAATCCAGAAGCTTTGTGTAGACATCGTTGAAACAACCTGGTGTACTTTCCTCTTTCAAAGAAAATATGCTATTGTAGCCATTTAACACATTTCCTGCAAGTCTAAAACAAGCTGTTTTTATCAGTGGGCAGCTGCCCGATGTGCAGAAGATCATTGACAAAGAGGACTTCACTATAATGAAACGGGCCATCTTCGCGACTCAGAGACAGTGCCAGCCTCCAGTCTGCACTCATAACATGCTGGAGGACAGCAGCGACCCCATCCTCAACTGTGTGCGCCGTATCGGCCTTTTCAACAGCGCTGTCGACCGTGTCAAGGTAAAATCAGCTATCAAAAGTCCTTAAATGGCCTAAAGAGCCACACAAACGTGCTTTTGGTTCAGCCTGGGTTGAGGCAAGTTCACATGTATATACACATGATTCAAGCTTCATCCCCCTACACTGATCCTGTTGTTGCTTTAGTTAATCCTGATACTGAACGTCTTCTTTAGATTATCTTCCATCCAGAATTCCTCTCGTCCACCTCTCCTCTTCTTCCTATGGATTATGAGGAGTTTGTAAGAGGCTGCCACCTCGGCGTCTTCCCCTCTTACTACGAGCCTTGGGGCTACACTCCAGGTACGCCTCCTGCATGCTGACGATGTGGATGTATGGGTGTAGCCTTATTGTATAATATTAACATCTTAATCAGGTTTAGCAAATATTGGGGCTTAATCTGATTTTCTTCCAAACATTAGGGGGTGAGAATTTGTGATGGTAAATATAGTTATGTGATAGGTGTGAGTGTAAATGGCTATTTGCTAATGCTTTACTAGCTTTACTACTCTTGGCACTACGGAAGAGGATTAGGGCCACATAAAAAAAAATGTTGTGAGGATTTGAAAAAAAAAAAAAAAATTTTTGTTCTGAGAAAAAAGTCAGAATTCTGACTTTAATCTCAGAACAAAAAAAAAAATTTGTTTTGGGAGAAAAAAAGTCAGAATTCTGACTTTAATCTCAGAATTCTGACTTTAATCTCAGAATTCTGACTTTAATCTCAGAACAAAAAAACATTTTTTTTTTTGGGAGAAAAAAGTCAGAATTCTGACTTTAATCTCAGAATTCTGACTTTAATCTCAGAATTCTGACTTTAATCTCAGAATTCTGACTTTTTTCTCAGAAATACCGGTAACTGTAGAACCAGCTTCACTGCGATTTACACATTGCAGTAGGCAACAATGGAGGACGTGAGTGCATTTCTGCGCGCCAGAGGGGTCCAAGAGGAAACCATAATAAGTCATTTTACAACCATCTGCAATGTGTAAATCGCAGTGAAGCTGGTTCTACAGTTACCGGTATTTCTGACTTTTTTCTCCCAAATAAAATGTTTTTTTTTTGTTCTGAGAAAAAGTCAGAATTCTGACTTTAATCTCAGAATTCTGACTTTTTTCTCAGAACAAAAAAAAAACATTTTTTTTTTCAAATCCTCACAAAAAATTTTTTTATGTGGCCCTAATCCTCTTCCGTATGGCACACCGTTTTTCTTTTTGTATTTAGTTTATTCTGTAAACAATTTAAGGAATTATTTTTTTATATTAAGGTTAAAGTTGTTCTTTATTTGTTTTTCCTTGTTTATAAAGCTATATATCTCCTTATCCAATTATATGTATATGTCCTTATCCAAGATAACAGCATAGCAGATAATTAGTTTTAATGTTGTCCAGACATGTATTTATAACAGGTTGTTATTTTGTATTATATTGAATGCCTGTTATCATTATTTGGTCAAAAATCTCCAATAAAATAAGACTTGTAAACAATAAACATGCTAATATGGGCATTACTGTTTCTGTCACCTTCAGCCGAGTGCACGGTGATGGGAATCCCATCAATCTCCACCAACCTGTCAGGCTTCGGCTGCTTCATGGAGGAGCACATAGCAGACCCCTCAGCATATGGTGCGTTTCATATTCAATCTGTTACATAATCAAAGTGTGTCTTTTTAAAAAGAAACCATGGGATAACACATTGTTTTCCACATCATGCTGTTTCTTTCTGCAGGTATTTACATCCTGGACCGGCGGTATCGGGGGGTCGACGAGTCGTGTAACCAGCTCACGTCCTTCCTGTTTCAGTTCTGCAAGCAGAGCAGACGCCAGCGGATCATCCAGAGGAACCGCACCGAGCGCCTGAGTGAACTCCTGGACTGGAAATATCTCGGCAGGGTGAGAAAACAAACCCCAAGGACTCATTTTGTCTGTGCGATAACTTCAAGATGAATTAATGTGTTTTCTTGTTTCCTGCTCCAGTATTACATATCTGCCCGTCACATGGCCCTAGCTAAAGCGTTCCCTGACACCTACATGTATGAACCTACTGAGCCCACCTCCGTAAGTCATGTGATGTATGAATTCAAGGTGAAATCTTCACACTCCACCCACTGATTGTGATTCTGAAGCCTTTTGGTTCTCGTCCTCAGACCTCAGGTTTCAGTTACCCGCGACCCGCCTCTGTGCCTCCGTCTCCATCTCTGTCCCGCCACTCCTCCCCCCACCACAGCGAGGTGGAGGACAACGATGAAGAGGAGCGCTACGACGAAGATGTGGAGGCAGAAAAGGATCGCAAGAACATCCGCCAGCCCTACGCCCTGCCGTTAAAAAACAAAACCTCTCCCCTGGGGGCCAATGGAAACGGCAATGGTGACGATGATGAAAACTGAGACACACAAACACACACTTATACATACACACGCATACATGCTCACACAAATACATGCACATTTCCACTGGTGAAACTTCCTTGTTGCAATCATTGAAGTCCTCATGTATTTCATAAATGTGTGCAGTCGTGTGAATGCGAGTGTTATATTTAATATCGACTTGTTGATGGAAAATAGCATCACTGTCCCAACCGGTTCGTACCTCAGAGATTTTAGACAAATATATGTTCGTTTGGTATGTTTTTGGTATTGCTTCAGTCACACCAGCAGCGTGTCACCACCAGCAGTGTAACCATCGGTTAGTTTTGTGGAAGTATGTGCAGCAGCTAGAAAGGGCTAAACGACGAATCCTGAAGGAAACTAATCAGGATTGCTGGATTTTATAGTGTACTAACACTGGATAACATACTGTAGGTCAAGAAACATTGAAAGGATAACTATTTTGAGCCGAAGTAGGGTTTTTTATACTTGATTTAATAATGGTTTAGAGTGAGGAAAATATCCTGATCCTCCTTGCAACCAAATTATCATCTGTACAAAATCAAAGCTATTTTCCTGGTTAAAGAATCTCTCTTGTAAAGACGGTGTCAGTGAGGATTCAGTGGACAGCACAGTGTAGCATCTATCTTTCAAATGCTTTGGAATGGAAATAAAATGCAAAACACACACACACACAAACACAGCAACCAATAATGTCAGAAAACAAAAGATGTTCTTCTCATTTTGAGGATATGGTGTGTTTTAATTTTCTTCCCGCCATATTGTATCACAGCCTTTCAGTGACGATCACAGATGAACAACCTTACAATCCTCTATCTGTTTGTGTGTGCTTGTGTGGATTACTCCGGGGTTTGCAAAGTATTTATTTGTGAAGGTAAAGAGATGAGACGGGGAGGAAAAAAGGGACAGAAAGTAACAATATTGAGAATTGTGTCTTCAATGGAAGAAGGAAGACTAAGGTTTTACCAGGCTCACACTCCGTACATAACGTAAGAGCTTTATCATTTGTTAAAATCTTGCACCAGATGAACTAATAATAAAGTTGAAATAAACATATACCTGTTAGTGTTTTACAAAAGATCACTGGCTCTTCTTTTCTTGTATGCATGTAGTGTATTGGAACACAAATTATGAGGGTCTGTGGGTTTTGAATTCTCAGTAACATATTGATCCAGTGACTCCGCTGATTCATCTGGATCTTCTTGCTGTGGGGATGTCGAGCTCTCCTCTGCTTCAGCACAAGTAGATTCGGCCACCGTGACCCTTGCAAACTGTAAGAGAACAAATCATAAGGGTTAAAAATAGGATTGATCACTACTCACATTACTTGCACACACACAAACTCAGGATATTTTCTGTACTTATGACCTAAAGTTATTTTATGGCATTGTTTTCAACAGTATTCAGAGAAAGTACATTTACTCAAGTACAGCTTTAAGGTACTTGTTTTGCATTTAATGCAGCTTTATACTTGTAGTATACGGTATTTCAGAGGGAACTGCTGTACATTGCTAAGGTTTGTTATTCAGCATTAGATGCCTCTGTATCACATATAGTAGAAAAACATCAGGAAATTAAGGAGTGGGAGATTTTTATTTTTAAGAAGCCTCAGGCCAGACTTAAACAGGAGACATAGTGGTTTCATTAAACTACCCCTGAAATATTGTTCTTTTTACTTCACGGATTCCTTTAACAGACAGCTGTAGTTAATTGTTGGATCTCATACATTTATGAAATATTTTGTTGAAGATCAAACACTTTGTGCTTGTCACCCCTTCCAAAAAGTAGTTTTGTTGCTTGAAGTTGATTTCTTTGTAAGAGAAAATGTTTGCAATTTTGGTAGCAGAACTTCTTTCTTTACATGTACATTGAACAGCTCTTTTCTTGCTTTTATTTATGTTGAGTCAAGTCAAGTACTATTTATTTGAAAAGCCAAATGTACAAGTTTTACATGTGAGTCTTTTGTAACAGGTTTTCCTGGTTGGAACCTCTGGACTAATGTACCGACATAATATAAAGTATATCAGTAAAACGTGTCCATCTTCATATACTGTAGGTACATCAGTATAGTGATGGATTAATTCATTACTATTATCAATATCTATTACAAAAAATGTCACTGTGTTTTTAGATTTGTATTTCCACTGAAGTAAAGGATCAGACCATGTTGGACTCACCTAGTAAACTATTCCAGAAGGAGTTGTATGTTGCGCTGCCGGTTACAGCTCCCAGTTTGGCTGGGTTCCTCCTCACTGTGTGCACTGAGAAACCAGCTGGCCCAGTCACCTCCACCTCCACCACATGGAAGTCACTTAACCTGGAGGTAGGAAGAGGCCTGACAAGTCAAGTAGAGCTCAAGATATAATAGTCTGCATCAGGTAAATGTAGAAAAGACGTACGCTGTGTCGGACACTATCTCTCCCTGAACCCCAGTAAAGCCGAGTGTCCCTGCTGCCACTGCTGCCGCTGCCATGGTGTTTACATTGTTTGGAGCAAGTGGGCACAACTCTGCCACTGAGCCTCTGAACAAGACACGCCTTCCCTCTCCCTCCGTCCAATCAGAGAGGACGTCTCCTGTCAGCCGGAAGCAGGATGGATGCTTGGACATTCTTATGAACAAAGCCTGAAAACAAGTTAGGAGGACAAATTGTTTTGTCAGAACAAGCCTACATCTCCTTGCACCACAAACTCCACACCTGTGTTACCTTCAAACCTCCACTGTCATTCAGCCTCTGGATGTCCTGGCCTCCCCATAAGGCACCACTAGGGACGTAAAGTGTCCTACCATGCAGCTGAGCCGCCTGACGCAGCTTCTGGTTGAGATCAGGATCTGAGAGGGCAGAGGGAGAGCCCACCTGAGAGAAGGAGAAATACATGTACAAAAGAGGATGTGATTAATTGTTCAAACTTGTGTGAGAAAGTGTGTAAAATTAGCTTCCAAAAATGGTCTGTAAATCTGAAAATGCTTTTGCAACTATCACATCTCCCACACGAACAGAACAATCTTACCAACAAATGAGACTGAGCCAGGAACTGAATCCCAAAATCCTTCACTATCTGAGGATGGCACACCTCTACAATCACATCACATCGCCTGTAAAACACACATTTTCAATAAGTATTTTCAAAACATATCATAGGGTATTAGTTGGATTTCTTCTGCTAGCAAAGAGATCATACAAACACATTAAAAGTGGTGTTCTGTGTTTGGTTTCATATCCATTTTGTGTGTGTTCGCACCTGTCTGCAAAGGATGATAGGTCACCGAGTATGAGTTCATCAGGAACTAAGCCTTTGAGCTTGTCAGAATTCCTGTTCCAAACAAAAGCCAGCGTGAGACCGAGAGGAGCTCCATCTTTAAGGATCCTCTCCACCAGGTACTGCCCTGAAGAACACATGATACAATATTGAAAGGCATGAATATAACTGAGCAAAAGACTCATAAAGATGTATGAGATTGAGAGGGGGAGTTCACACCTAGATGTCCGTATCCTACAACTCCGATCCTTTGGGAGGGAGAACTGGTTGCCATGTCCTCTGCTGAAACTAAAAGTTAAAATCCTTCACCAACACACCAACATGTCTGTTTTTGACCTTACTCCCTATCTTGACAAGTATACTACTTTCTATGTATCGCTGTACTCACCAGATAATACCA
Organism: Gymnodraco acuticeps; assembly: GCF_902827175.1. Lineage (NCBI taxonomy): Eukaryota > Metazoa > Chordata > Actinopteri > Perciformes > Bathydraconidae > Gymnodraco > Gymnodraco acuticeps. The sequence goes on from NW_022990003.1 coordinate 220,798, forward strand.
CAGCCCTGCAGAGTTGTGTTTCTCCCAACGTGAAGGACAACCAACAACTCCAGGAATTGTGGGTAAGCACAGTGCAAAGTTTGACTGAGCGAGGCCATAGTTAATCATTGTTAGTTCTCCCATGTGGGGTATTATCACTGAGCTCCTCTTTCACATGTTCAACTCCAGATGCATCCAGGATCTCTCTGTAAAGTGTATCAGAGAATTAAACACTGTGTGACGGATGAGGCAGAAATCAAATCTTGATTTACATGATTTTTAAAATACTTTTAACTCCTATTTATTTTTACGGATGTATTTACCATTGACAGTGAGTGATTCTGATTTAGACGTAAGACATTTCACAGTTCCCGCTTCTCCATGTGAAGATGTGTTGCTTTTGCTTTTGAATATTTTTAAATATCTTTTGAATTTTTCCTGCAATGTGTTATTTTACTCTTAATACTTTAATTACATTTTCAATATCATACCAACCATGCAACCACTCTCGATGCATTTCTTTTACTTGTATTTTACAGTGTGCTATTAGTACTTTTACTAAAGTAAATAATCTGAATACTTTTTCCAGCACTGTGGTTAATTTAAACAATGCACTGTGAAATACTTTTCTTTGATCAGATTATTATTTATTCACAAATACATACCACAGTCAACTTTTTAGCTTTCTAGTTATAGTTGTTGCAGAGATGAATAGTTCATTTTTCATTAGGTTTAGAAATATAATTCAACTACTAAAGAAGGTCCTTTTTCTGGGCCTTTCTCCAACAATAATGTGTCCATGCCAACAATCATGAGAAGTCAAAGATAGAGAACGACCTTTATTATATGAGTTTACTACTAATTCAACTTTGCCCCTTTTATGTCGATGTCATCAATATATCCCAGCCGAAGATATTAAAGGTCAGCAGTTTGTCCATGAGAAGTGAAACAGGCAGAACATTGATTATCAGCGTACAATCAGACAGCAAAGGTCGGGACAAAGTTCATTCGTGTGAAATTCCAGCAGACTGAGAGAAGCAGCAGAGATTCCACACTGGAGGGAACAAGACGAGAACATCTGGATTTATGTGTCTGTAACAAAGACAGTAAAGAAAAAAGAAGACAGGTTCATCCAACTGAGACCGACTGACTGTGAGACGATGGACATCCTTGACACTCATGCCTACGACAGGCGGCAGAAGAGATACACGGTATACCTACAAATAATTTACTCCCATTTACAGCTCCAACTTTCTGCATGTGAAATGGATAAATATGTCAAATTTCAACAAATTATTGAGAATTCATATTGTGACCTATCTCCTTGTTTGTTTCTTTCTTTCTCTGTCAGTCTTGTGCTCTCTTTGTCTCTCTCCTGCCTTTCTTTTTGTCCACAGCTTTGTACTTCTACCTTTGGACTCCTGACTCCCCGGGATCCATCATGTCTGCAGCCGTCAAAACGGCCCCCGCTCTGCTGCTGGCGGCAGCCGTGCTGAGCTGGAACGGAGGTCAGAGTGTGCTGGGTGTGGTGGGAGGACTGGTCTGCTCTGCTGTGGGGGACTGGTGCCTGGTGTGGCCTGAGCATTTTCTGCACGGTAAGAGTTTGTTGGGGTATTTTAAAGATTTTAAATAAACAGTGGTGGAAGAAGTACTCAGATGTACTTAGGTAAAAGTAACAATATCAAATTGTCTGAAACGCCTCCATTGGATTCCTTCTGTAACGCAGCCCTCCCTATTGGCTAGCACTCCAACACAATGTAGGTGATAAGCTAAGGGGCGGATGAGCATAATATGGCCCATTTTAGTAAAAGTAGAAAGCCTTGGCATCAAAATATACTTAAAGTACCAAAAAGTAGTTCAATCATATATATTAAATGTGTGGATTGTGTTGTGTTCATCACAGCTGGGAAAGGTGGAGACATTTGTAATTGCTTTCTTAACTGGTGCTGGATTAACCTATAATTATATTATAATATGTTGTGTATCAGTTGATTTATATGTTGTATATCATCTGAACATATAAAGCAAGTTTTTCAATAATTTCAGTCAAGTAAAAAACTTTTTACTTGAAATTATTGAAAAACTTGCTTTATACAAAATTGGCTTCCAAAATGTAGTGGATTAAAAGTATAAGTATATAGTGCTTTGGGCTTTGAACTGACAAAACAAGACATTTTAAAACATCACCTTAAACATTGGGTACTTGGATAGACATTTTCTCACAATTTTGTGACATTTTATAGACCAAACAATTAATTAGTAATGAAAATAATTGTAAATTGCAGCCCATCCGGTCAATGGTTAAATCTGTGCTAGGCCTAAAAGAGAATATATAATGTATGTGCAATGTCTATATATGTAAATAATCCTAATGGATTTTGCAAGTATTTGTTTACTTTATGTCATTAATGCATTGTTTGTCCTAAGCATCTCACTTATCTGTTGCAGGAATGGGAGCGTTTGCTGCGGCTCACCTGCTCTACTCATTCACCTTCCTCTCCAGCAATTATTCAGCATATTCCGCTTCCTCTTCCGTCTGTTTTCGTTTTCTGTATCTTATCCTTTTTATGATAGGAGGAGGTTTTTACATCTACATATTTCCATTCCTGCAGACAGCGCCAGACCCAGAGCTACTGGTTCCAGCTGTGGGGATCTATGTTGTTTTGATTGCTGTAATGGGGGCATTAGCCATCAGATCCCGCCACACAGCAACCCTGTTGGGGAGTTTGTCCTTCATGGTGTCCGACCTGTCGCTGGCTCTGCAGATTTTCAAGGCGACACCGCCAATGGAGTACGGTAATGCTCTTGTCATGGTGACGTATTATTCTGCACAGTTACTAATAGCTGTGGGCGATATAAAGGCAGTGGAGAACAAGGATGACTTTTCAAAATGGAAGAGGTCCTAAACAGCATCCATGAGGCATCCCTAGAGTCTGGAGTATCTCCATCAGCCTCATGAATACTACAACTACCTATACAAACTTCATCTTATTAGTGTTTAATTTCAACACATTAAGTACAGGAAAAGAGGAAACTAGAAAGACAGTTCTCCTTTTTTCCCAACACTTGATGGCTACTGGCTAATTTCAAACAAGTTATTAAACAGCAAGATATTTAAATACCACAGTTTACAATCAAAACTAAAAAAGAAACTGCACATACATCAGTTTAGAATAATATCTGTATTCTCTTATTTGTGCCAAAATATTTGAATTTTGTGTGACATCCATGTGTTTGTGTAAGTTGTGCCTGTGGTGGCAAATGTGAGCTAACCATTATATGTATAAATACACAAATGGCTTTTGTAAATAATAAATAAATAAATATGGTGAAAAAAAAGTTGACAATGATGTTCATAATTCTGAGTCAGGTTTTAAGAGACAATCAACTACTGTGACATGAAACACTTTAACTGCAAGACGTCAAACAAACCTAACTTACAACAATTAAATGAGTTACACATGTTACTAAACTCACTTTGGGATTGATTAACACATCAAACATAAAATACTTCCTATTACATGTGATGGTGAATGACATTTTGTTAGGTATTACAATTAGGATATGAAGAACTGAAAACACTGGACTAAAAGAACAGCTGACTCGAAAAGGTATTTTCTATACATTTCACTTATTTACACAGTAAAATCCAGCCTTTGTGTGACATGCAAAAATATGGACAACATCTGTGGTAAAAGACAAAGATGTTACTGAACATCCACAAGCCACGATCATAAATGTTCGGTTACATCTTTGGACACTGATATCAAAAACCGGTGAGGTTATTTAGACTTCAGCGATCCATCCCATTGTCATCTGCCTGCGGCCCGTGGAAACACAAGCCTCTCAAACGCTCACAGAACTCAAGTTCTTCCTGTTAGAAACAAAAAAAGTGACTTTAAAAACTGGTTCATGGAGAATTATTAAGCCAATTTATACAATATAGATTTCTGTCCTTATTGTCCTAAAATTCCCTATTCACATATATAAATGTAATAGTCCGGCAGTGGCTCAGTCAGTAGGGGCTTGGACTGTGAGCTGTAGGGTCGCCGGTTCAAGTCCCCGAACAGACTTAAAGTATGGAGTGTGGACTGCTACTTGGAGAGGTCCCAGTTCACCTCCTGGGCCCTGCCGTGGTGCCCTTGAGCAAGGCACCAGACATTTTTCCTCAACACTAGATTATGCAGCCATGCATTAGTAATTCTGTACATGAGAAAAAACAACTGTCTTATAACCATGTCTCCTTTCTTATGAAATAAAAAGTAAAGACATTGTTTTAGCTCAGCTTCCTACATGGTTTCAGTTTAAATATATTTTTCAATTAGGCTCAACGACAGATATATTACCTCACTCTCTTCTTTTCCTTTGAGCTCCTTGAATCGCTGTTTGAGTAACTCCTCCAGACCCAGAGCAGGAGTACTGCAGTCTTTGAGGCCCTTCGGACACTCTTCCACCAGACTACACAGACACCAGAGGGTATGTTAATAATGTGAAGCATAAATGTCAAAGTGTGAGGAAGTAAGGTAGAGTGTTTCTTACCAGCAGAGGGCACCGAGCACGTGTTCATGGACAGGTGAGTGAGGTGTGCGGAGAACAGATACCAGCTGCTGAACCATTCCCATGGAGACAACTGTGTCTGTAGGAAGGAAAACAGATAGACAGACCAAAGTTAAAAGAAACTACTTTACAGAGTCAGCGCTATAATGCTTGTCACACTGCATAGGTTTTTTACATGTGGTTCATCAAGGTCATGATGAAATGGTTTGAGGGATTTTTGTTCATGTTTATCAAATCCTGAGTGGTCAAAAGTATTACATTTAATACCAAATCTTGGTAAAAAAGGTACTCAACCGAACATATAACATAATAGAGCTTGGGGATAGCCATCAAATATTTTATCATAATGTTCTAAGCTCTTATACGTCTTTAAATATTTGAATAGGAGCCTAAACAAAAATCTTATTACAGATTTATGACTAGAATAAATATTCAGGTTCACAGTCATCAGATGATATTCATTACTTATATGTGGCATAAACTGTTGTAGCGCTATCTCCCCCTTAAGATCTTTGTTTTATTTTGACTCCATTCTGTCCCCATGCCTCTCTTCTCTGTACCTTTCTGTTCGGGTTCAGCCATCAGCAGGTTGAGCAGAAGAAATGCCGACTTGGTCCTGAGCTTCTCGTTGTCCGACTGCATCCCTCGCATCAGCACAGAGTAACCATCGTTGGACAAGAACTCCTTCAGTCCTTCCTCCTGTTCTCGAACCAGACCTAAAGTCCCAACAGGATACAGTTAAAATGTTGTTGTGAGGGGCACTGTTTCCTCAAGGTTTGTACGGCTTTTTAGTGTTCAAATTCAAGGCCCTCCAAGGTAACAAAAACAGGAAACCTCATGAAGCCGAAATTAAGTAACAGTTTTTTTCATTTCTGTATTCATTGTTTATTTAATAAGCTTTGGATATTATATTTTATTTTTGATAATGATCATTTAAAGCTAAGATAGTGTGGGATGCCAGAAAGACATTTTTATTAAACCAATAAAAGATTTTTGGTTTAGACCAATCATTTTGTAAATGTAACACCAGATTAGTAGTAACTAATTACTTCTATCACTAAGATAACTCCTAACCTTAAAAACATGAAAATTAACATAAAATGAAGCATTTTCCCAACGTTCCCAATACTTTGCTGATTTAAAGTATCCTAAAAGTCAAGCGATTACAATCTAGACTTATCGCTTTAATCTTTCAATTCTGTCAGAAACACAATTAAGGCTTGTAATTAAACTTTTTTATAATTTATAATTTCCCAGTTTTAAGTAGTCAGTTTTGAGAATGAACTGCCTTGTAGTGGATTCTCCTCTCTGTCTTAGATACTCACACGACACAGCGTAAAGGGCCTTCACTCTGACGGTGGGGTTGGGGTCTGAGTCCGTCAGCTGCAGCAGCTTCGGCAGCGCCCCGAGTTTGAACAAGTGGATCTGCACCTGCGGCATGTTCTGGGCACAGGAAGCGATGAGATGGGCAGCGCGCCACCTCAGTCCACTTCGGGAATGACACAGATACTGGGAGATGCTCAAATCCAGTCCACCAAGAGTCATTAGGTCTGTGAAGAACAGGAAGAAGACACACAGTCAGGATAGAGCACACCAATAGTATTTCATTCATAACTTCTTTGTAGCTGCAACATCTGATCTAAAGAAAATGTAAACTCTAATGGTGTTAATTACAAACCTCGAGCATTGTCCAAATTCTCACACAACTCTGACAGTATATCAAAGATTGATTCCCGCTCATCTTCATCTTCTTCGCCCCGTTCCTCCTCTCCTCTCTCATTCTCAGCATCTCGCTCGTGTTTTAAGACTTCCAAGCACTTCTTAATTTGCTCCACTTCATCCATCTGTCCTTTGCAGACTTCTGCGAGCGCACCTTTCAGCCACAGTTTCCTCTGGAAAAAGAAAGACAGAAGTACAAAAATGTTTCTGAGTTTTCTTTGATGCATCTTCTTCTTTGTTGTTATTGTTTTTCTCCCTTCCTTATTCTATTAAAAACTCAAGTGTAAGGTTAAAGGGGTTGAAAGTCAGTGTTTGCTGCTCCTTGTGAATATATGTATGGTACAATTATGGTAATTAAATACAATTGACCCAATTAGAAAGTCTGACCTTGGACTTAGCAAGGTGTTGGGGTGTAAGGGTTTCTGTTCAAACCCTTCTCAAGGTTTAAATATATAGTTAACACAAACATCATATAGTAAGAGGCCTTTACCTCCTCTGACATGGGCTCAATAGGAGAAGGTCCCTCTGCAGCTGAACCAGCATCCACAGCCAGCTGCAAAACCCCCCCTAGGTTCTGGGGATATCTTTTTGGCTGTCTGTTTTCTGCCATTATGGAGCTGAGGAGAAAAACATTAAATATTTATATTTTTTCTTTTCTTTATGTATTCAAGAACATATAGTGTTTTGGAGTAAGTCCATCTCTTTTTGTGAATATTACATTTCCCTATAAAAAACGAATTTACTGTACAAACAAAACAAAAATCTGCGTCCATACTATCATAATATCAGCCACAACTCGATTCAGAAATGACGTACAGAACAGAAGCCCAAACATAGAGCAAACCCATTTAACTCTCAAGATGCTAACATTGAGGGCAGTCACTGTTGTTGAGCTTTACACAACTAGCTTTATAAACTACATCCATACATAAGCCTTAAACTTAACACACTTTACCTTTACAAACGTCCTTTAAAACCGTGTTGGATGTACTCACGGGGTGTTTTAGAAAGAAGATGACTCCCCTTTAAACACAGTAATACGAATGCGCCAGAACATTCTAGCTAACACGAGTGTAAGGAGGCTGCCATGCTGTACTGTAAAATGTGTACCAAATGGGCAAGCTGAATTGTGTTCTTTTTTAGCCGAACTACTTTCTTCAGCCCAAAGTCATTTAAGTCTTTACGATTTGTAAAAAAAAGTCATTCATTCAGAATTACATTTTTCGTAAATGAAGCTTAATTCAAGCTGTTTTTGAGAGGCAGAATACCAAACTCCACTATATTTCCGTGTTTACGGTAAATATGTGACGTTAATACGCAAGACGTTCAAAGAGTATCAGTCCAAGAGAGGAGTACCTCCACTCAGATTACCCAGAAACGTTTCTGTCAAAACCCCAGCTGGCTCCACAGTAGGAAATACAATTATCTCAATAAACATTACCAAAGAAATAATAAAGCACTTTTTCAAACATATTTTCTCTCTATCTCCTATACGGGTGTCCTAAAACGTTCAGTTTGACACATTTTCCTATTAAAGGGATTTAATAAGTAATTATTTGATTTGTACTAACATTATTAGTAGCTATAGAGTAGTACTCGACTATAGCTTTACAGAATACACATTTATAAAACGCTATTTTGTCTGCTGCTAAAGACGACAACTTTAGAGCCAATGAATGTATGGTTTATGGATCAGCAGATACCGTGATTACAACTGTAGTTTAGTACATGCTAAAGCCCCGAGAACATGTTTTCTTCGCATTCCCATCTAAATACAAATTGCTCTGGAAACAATGAGTATAAAGATACACAACTGTTTAAATGATCATCTAACAACTAGCAAGTAGTAACGTCAGAGGGCAGCAACACACCTTTTGAGCGCCTGGTCCGTCTAATCTTTACAGAAGAAGAAGAGAAAGAAGAAGAAAGACAGTTTCGGAGCTGGCCATTACTCTCTTGATTTGGTTGACCGTCTTTGATTTGTCTAGCTATCCAAGATGGCGTCGTTGCTGGGATTGCGCGCATGTTTCTCCGGTAAAATTATTTAATTATCTTCTAGTAACCTACTCTTTATGCTTTTTGGTAGTGTATTTGTCTATATCAACTTGATCTGTTCTGCACTTGAGATAGTATCTTTTTTGCGTTTGTAGAAACCTAATCTATCATGATAAAAAAGCGATGCTGATGACTCTTGGATCGCAGCGCAAGGTCACGTTATCCGGTATTAGCTAACGATACAGCTAGCAGAGGCTGACAACTGAGTGAGAAATTATGATTGAAACCTATATTATAAACCACTATAAAGCTGGTGGAACCCACTATTTGAATAAAAAGCAGTAGATTGACACTGTCGAGTCCTCCGGTTCATCGGGTTTAATGGCTTGATGTCAGCTGCTGCAGAGCTCATTTTAGCTACCTGATGTAACTTTATATGTAATCTACAGTGATATTACTATAAAAAAAGACAGGTACCAACATACATGCTTATAAAACAATATTTGAGTGTTTTTCAATTTGCTTTTTGAATGCAATGACAATCATGATCCGGTCAAATAGTCAGAGATAATCTAAATGTACATTTGTATCCCCTCTTTAGCCCTACAGTTGACTTCGCCGAGCCTCCTACACAGCTCCATTAGATTGGTGAGTGACTGTGAATTCACACACTTCTACCGCCTGTTTAACATTTTATTTTGCAATTTTATAACACCTGTGTGTGTCTTCTAGTCTGCTGTGCCCCTTTGTCGGAGGACCTTTGCTGTAGAGGTGAAGAAGACATACACCAGAGACAAGCCCCATGTAAACATTGGAACAATTGGCCATGTGGATCACGGAAAGACCACCCTGACTGCAGCCATCACAAAAGGTAGAATAATTGATATCCTAACTTTTGATCTGCAGACAAAATTTGCAAATTACGAAAAGTCAAGACCACATTTTTCTAGTGCTGTGGTACAAAAAAAAATCATAAATGTGACCTTGGTGTCCTTTTTCTGTCCTCAGTGCTCTCTGAAGCTGGTGGAGCTAGCTTTAAAAAGTACGAAGAAATTGACAATGCCCCCGAGGAGAAGGCCCGAGGAATCACCATCAACGCCTCTCATGTAGAATACACCACAGCCAACAGACATTACGCTCACACGGACTGTCCTGGTCATGCTGACTACATCAAGGTAATATACTCTATTCATACCAGACACCGGAAACTAGAGCTAGTGCTATACAACCAATATGGTTGAATATCACTTATGCTATACTCAAAAGCTAATAAATATATACAGTATGTAACCCACTTAACTACTCTTTGCAATTCCGGGTTGCAAGAAGACTGCTTGAAAATAATAAACCTCTTTGTATAATAATCTAATGTATTGCCCGCCATACCTAAAACAGACATAACTTAGAAAGTGCTATTCATCAGAACCCTTGTTTCTCCTTAAGCTTATACAACTAACTATGTGCAATTATGGCAAAAATCATAATCACGATTATTTTGGTCAATAATTGATATCACGATTATTAAAAACGATTATCCATTTACTTTGAAAACATCCATTCCTTGAAAAATACATTTGAACAGTTTTTAACAGTTGATTACCCTGAACTTTAAAGGTGGGGTAGGTAAGTTTGAGAAACCGGCTCGAGATACACTTTTTGTTATATTGCATGGAATGCTCTTAACATCCCGATAGCAATGAATATCTTAAAGAGCAACTTGCAGGTTTTTCTTTTTACTACATTTATGCTTAACCTTGCCTGAAAATTACAATTAAAAAAGTTAATGCAGGATCTGATATGTTTTACAAGACATAAGGGCAGGAATTCAGAGGGAAAGGAGCCGCTTTGAGCTCTGATACTAAAAACTGCTTTTTGTTAACGTCATACGTCAAACGCGTCATATTACGTCACATGGGGGAGCAACTTTCTCGGACTCCTTCTCTGCCCAATCCGCGATAGTAGTTTGTAGTTGGTTTGAGCGGTTGTGATTTAGTGAGCTGGTATTTTTTCAGTAATTTTACTTTGCATTTGTAATCATGGTGAGCTTATGTTTGTGCAGGTTGCACAAACTCGAGCCTGTCAGTGTCAGGACATCGAGTCCACAGTTTCCCAAACAGGAAAAGGACCGGAGCTAGCGTTCATTCCTGGGTGCGAGGTGCATCCACCTCCCTGCAGCACATACTCTCCACAGCAGAAGCCGATCAAACAAAACGTTTATCAGGAAACCGTATTGCCTCTCTCTCTCTCTCTCTCTCTCTCTCTCTCTCTCTCTCTCTCTCTCTCTCTCTCTCTCTCTCTCTCTCTCTCAGATACGGCTGATACTTGCGCTTTAGTTTCTGTTATGGATCAGTATCAACAGTCCTGCCAGTAACGTTACTATATTATCAATACTACTTTAGTTATAGCCTGATATATGATAGCTAACTTTACAATGTTGTGATGTGACTGACGTTAGCTAACATTAACTGTCTGGAGTTAACGCCGGTCACTCACCAAGACAGCTGCCCTGTTCTCCACTGATTCTCCACACACCACAGCTCCATTTCTCTCCGATGGCCGTTATTTCTTCTAATCCTTGGCTGCTCCTGGTCTCTTGGACGCATAGCAGCCTCATAATTATAATCAGATGCATTCCAATATATATTTTCAACCTCTTCTGTGTCAAAACTAGCATTGTGATCCATGTTTATTCATACGTTAGACCGGCCGCTCTCCCCCATGTTACGTCACACGCGGGAGGTCACATGGGGAGGCTTTTTTTATGCGGAAGTAAAAATGTCTTACAAAAATGACGCCAGATGTCACTGAAGTGTATATTTCTGTTTATTTCTTTGAAAATCTAGTGTATTCATCATTTTCCTGCACATTTATTCACTGGTGTCTCTAACCTGCAAGTTGCTCTTTAAGCCGGCCCGGCTAAAATAACTGGATGGCCTACCTGCCTGTCAGCCTTCCATCTGTGCACAAACTTAATTTTGGAGAAACCAGCTCGAGTGCGCTAGAATTTGAAAATACACAGCCGGAAAAAATCTGCCACTTCCTTACAGAGCCCCTCCTCCAACACACGAACGCACACATGACCAATGAGGGCACGAGATAAGTTTGTGCACAGATGGAAGGCTGTCATGCAGGTAGGCCATCCAATCATTTTAGCCGGGCCGGCTCAGATGATTGGTCGTGCTTTTTACAGTACTACGGCTTCCACAGATGAACATTTTTTTATGGATTTTTTGTCAAAGCACTTAAGATACCTTTAAGGCTATTAAAAAAGTATTAAAGGGCATTTTCCAAGGTATTACATTTTGTAGCTTGTTTTCAATAAGTATATAAATGGTCCAAAGAGGTTGTATTCTACAGTCTGCCTGAATGTAATCATTGCGTAGGTGTGTAGTGTGATTCTGTGTAGTTTATTTATGGCATCCCGTTGGATGTGACGTCATCTGAACAGGACATCGCACACTCACTGCTTGATAGCGTGTGAAGGTCCGTTTACGCCGGTTGTTAAACATCGTTATGGGGAAATGCAAGTTTGCGTCCAAATGGTTGGAAGATAAGGAGGAAGGACAATCAATACTGTATATAGTACATGTGAGGTAAAGTGTGTCGCCAATGTAACCGGTTAAAACTCGAAGGGGCGATGAGGTCTTAAAATGTATGGAAAGGGTCTTAAAAGGTTTTACATTTCACTTCAGGATTCCTGCATATACCCTGGATTAATTGCACAGCCCTAAACTATGCACTATATAAGTACTCAGAAACATAATGAATCACACCTACGTATTTTCTTTCTCAGAACATGATTACAGGCACAGCCCAGATGGACGGCTGCATCCTGGTGGTGGCGGGCACCGACGGCCAGATGCCTCAGACACGAGAGCACATCCTGTTGGCGCGGCAGATTGGCATCGAGCACGTTGTTGTTTTCATCAATAAAGCCGACGTTGTGGATGACAAGGAGATGCTGGAGCTGGTGGAGATCGAGATCCGTGAGCTGCTCACAGAGTTCGGATACGATGGCGACAACGCACCAGTTGTGATCGGCTCGGCCCTCTGCGCCCTGGAGGTGAGGGGGAGGACTGGCAGTAACCTATCTTAGGGTTTAGATAAAACTACGCTTATATACCGATGTAACCCACTGTTGAATTCACTTGCAGTTTAACGTGTTGAGTCTCTGATGAGAAGTGTCTTGACTGAATGATTTTTCTTTTGCTCTTCCCAGAACAGAGAGCCTGAACTCGGTGTGAATGCAGTGTTGAATCTGCTGGAGAAGGTGGACGAATACATCCCACTGCCCAAAAGACAGCTGGAAAAACCTTTTCTCCTCCCCGTTGAAGGAGTGTGTTCAATCCCAGGTATGAAAAACAGGCAAGAAATGCAACATGAACACTTTGTCTCAACGCAGAACTTAAAATCTAAATTCAGTTAAGGGGAGCCTTACTGTTAGCATTTTTTCTTGTAATAAGCGTATATCTTAAATGTGTATTCCTGTATTAAGTCAAAAAATGACATTCTCCTAATCTGAGTTTTATCGATTGTGTCTTTCAGGCAGAGGCACAGTGGTGACAGGCACTATGGAGAGGGGGGTCATTAAGAAGGGAGACGAGTGTGAGTTTGTGGGTCACAACCGCAGCTTCAAGTCGGTGGTTACAGGTGAGTGAAAGAAAGAAGCAACAGAAAGACAGAGGAGGAACTCCTTTTGCTTTTAACAAAAATATAATATACTGTACGAGATTCGGTGTATACAAATGATTTTCACCTTTCTGTCCGTCCTTTATTTTGCTCAGGTATCGAGATGTTCCACAAGTCTCTGGATCGGGCGGAGGCAGGAGATAATCTTGGCGCTCTGGTTAGAAGTTTGAAGAGAGAGGAGGTCAGGAGAGGGATGGTGATGTGCAAACCAGGATCCATCATGCCTCACAGGAAAGTCCAGGCCCAGGTATGCCCAATAATACTGGCCGATACTTTCTACCGCTGTAATGGTTATATTTTAAACGGACGTTGTTCTGTAAAGTACATTTAAGTATTGGTTCAAAAATACCCATACCATACTTCATCACATTATTTCAGAGATCAAAAGTAAAGACTCAAAAATGGAATTGAAGTTGTAATGTTGCTAAGATAAGACTTTTCCTGCAGTATTTGCTCATCTTCCATTTTAAAGAAAATGACAAAACAGAAACCACAATGCAATGCTCCCTTTCTGATAAAAACAGCAGCTTCATTTGCAAGGTTATATACGAATAATGTCTTCATGCCATAATCACAAATTCACACACGAATATGTACTGTGGTGGAAACAGTTCTGGTGGAGACATTTCTACTATTGAATGATATATACGGACATAGCCTACATCGATTCATCTAAATGGCTATTGTAAAACTGTTGACGGGTCAATAGTCCCTTTTTAGTCTTTGTGATGTTATTATGAAATGCATTACTCACTGTGTCCACTGATTGCAGCTCTGATGTGTGTGTGGTGTTTGTGCTTCCTGTGTTGCAGGTGTATATTCTGAGTAAGGAGGAGGGAGGCCGACACAAACCCTTCATCTCCAACTTCATGCCCCTCATGTTCTCTCTGACCTGGGACATGGCCTGCAGGGTCACTCTGCCCTTGGACAAGGTTTGTGTGTTTCAGTAAAACCATGTTTCTCGAATAGAGTTTAAATTCCATCCCTAAGAGTTTGCTCAGCTAGTGTCTGTAAACAAGGGCAAACAACTTTATGATGTTTTCTAATCTGTAAAACCAGCATCTCTGTTTACATATGGATTAGAAAAGTTATGCTAAAAAGGCTTTGACCTGTAACACATTTATATCTTGACATTTTCAGTAAAAGTTGTTAAAGGTAGGTATTGGGGGGATCTTTTGTGTTGTAATGTTTGTGCTGGAGCCGCTTGATCCAAAACAGCACTCCGGTTAGAGAGTTGACACGGAGACAGGAAGTACAGTCGTTGAACTTTATATTATCTTGGTTCTGATCATCAACACAGAATACATCATGTTTGATGTGGAATCACATATAGGATGTCGAATGGGTTTGATGAGGATGATGATAATGAGAATGAATGTAGAGATGAATGAATGAATGAATGGTTTCTGCAAAATACACAGAAATAGAAATAAGGTTCACATTACAATAACTAACCAGACTGGTTATTAATAATAAGCAACAGCGATACTAATTGATGCCAAAACACATTAGACACGTTGCAAACATACACATGGCTAATAAAGGCTAAGCTAGTATCTCATCTACACACTATCACTGAATAGCTTAACTTAGCTAACTAGCTAGCATTAGCTCCATTTCTGAACAACATAGCAGCTAAAAACGGGACATCAATAGACTCATTAACACACTGACTCAGCAGGACACTTTGCATACAATCGTATAACATTACCAACACTAAAGATCTGCATATATGCTCACATTCTTCACGAACGCATTCTCTCTTTGACGATGGTAATTATGCATGTGATGATGCCACCGCAATAATGTCCTGTCATGAACACACATGTGTAAACAGCTCTAGGACACCCAGCTGCGGTAGTTTAGCTGTCCCTAAATGTGCCTGACTAAAACACGAACGATATAACGCAGATCAAGGAAAACAAGGGGAATTTACAACAGTATGCATAACTGTTTTATTACCAAATATGTCATACAACTGTTTATATATATATATATATATATATATCTATCGTAAGGAAAGGCAAGATTATGTATAGTGCATTTCAACAACAAGGCAGGTCAATATGCATACAAATGACCTAATGTTCATAAGTGAACAAAATTTGATGTTGATTAGTTATCAGAAGTCAACATTTTCTGATCCCAGTTTTTAAAATGAGAAAATGTTCTGACATTTTATAGAGCAAATAACTAATCTATGTCTCTGCAATAAAAAGCCCTAGTAAACAATGTAGTGCAACAACAGGATTTTCTAGGACAATAATCAATCTCTCTTCTTCCTTCAGGAAATGGTGATGCCCGGGGAGGACACCTCCTTGACGCTCACGCTCCGTCAGCCGATGGTCCTGGAGAAAGGCCAGAGGTTCACTCTGAGAGACGGAAGCAAAACCATCGGCACCGGCCTGGTCACAGATATCCTGCCCTTTACAGATGAGGACCTTTTCAACTGGGGCTGAAAAATAAGCTCTGCACAGAGGACAGGGCTGGGGGGAGGGGTCACTGGGGGGGGTCAGGGAGGAAGGGTCTGCGGTTTTCTGTGTTTGGTCAAATCAAATAATTGAAGAAATATACAAATACAAACCCATGCACAAACCTAAAAGACTGAGAGGAATTCATGGCTCTGTTGTGCAGGTGCACCATTCCAAAATACCTGAAATGTAAAACGCTGTCTTTAGGCCGAGGCTATATACAGGACGGTCCTGTACACAACGCCAAATGGCTATATACAGGACCGTCCTGTACACAGCTCTCTGAAATGGCTATATACAGGACGGTCCTGCACAGAAGCCCTGAAATGGCTATATACAGGACGGTCCTGTATATAAGGTCTCTGAAATGGCTATATACAGGACCGTCCTGTATATAGCCATTTCAGAGACCTTATATACAGGACCATCCTGTATATAGCCATTTCAGAGGGTTGTGTACAGGACGGTCCTGTATATAGTCATTTGGCGTTGTGTACAGGACGCTCCTGTATATAGTCATTTGGCGTTGTGTACAGGACGGTCCTGTATATAGCCACTCCCCTGGGGTCTTTATGTTAAAAGGCCACACTGTCAAAACTACGTCATTTATGTAATAAAAATGTATTTAAAGAAAAGTAATGAAATGCCTCTTTTTCTTTTGTGGTTTTGGCTATCGCTAGTCAGGTGATCAAAACAAATAGTCAAAATATAATGAACAAAATGTATGTTAAATTTGTTGCAAAATGTTATGCATGCTGCTTAGATTTCAAATGTATTCTATGAAAAATGGACTATGATGTTTGCATGTTACAAGAATAATGAGCCACATGAGGGCAGCAAAGAGGTTCAGGTCAGTTGGTATAGTTCTGCTGTCAACATTATTATTAGTCTTCATAAACACAATTCGAGGGTTACTCACAGTAAGTTTCTCAACTATATTGATTTTTGTGATGACCTTACTTACAAATAATTTCCATTATTTTGCTTTGTCTATCTGTTTCCGATCTCTTCAGTTATTTGACGGTTTGTCTCAGGTTAGATAAAGGATTCCTTTACAAAGATGTTTCATATTTACTTAAAATATAATTGGTTATTGTGAGGAACATAAATTATTAACTTAAATATAGTGTAGTTTTGATACTTCCTACACCCTGCTCCATTCACAGTCTTTTCAGTAAAAGTTCTGAAATTGAGTAAGAAAACATAAGTATTCGGTTTAAACATTAAATCCACTAATTCAACATTGACGAATGCAACACGTCTTCGCTTTGAGACAGAGACCCACATAATCAGCCTGAGAGAGAGAAAACCTTTTGCAGCCATTGGAGTTCTTTATAAATCTTGATTGTTTTCTGAGGTGTAGCGTCCTGCAGATCATGTCAGAGTGATTTGTCCATGCTGACCCTGGTGGTGTTTGTGTGTGCGCTGATTATTCAGTGTCCTCTCTGCTCGTCCATCCCAAGCAGGAAGTTCTCCAGTTGCTCTGTGTTTGCTGGAGGTATTTGAGTCATGCCTCCTGAAATCCAATCAGCCTGTTGCTGTAATCAAATACTGAACGTCTGCAGGAGTCGGGCTGGAGCTGCGAGTAAATACTGAGTGATGTGCTCAGCTGGAGAGTGAATGTCTCCGTGAGCGAAATAACTTGAAGCAATAGAGGATCAGATAGTAAACACTAGTGTACCACTACACATGGAAACTGGCTTCAACTGGAGAGCTGATACACTATAAAGGTGATTCAAACCAGTGCTCAACCTGAGACTGATATTTGTCATGACACATGATGGTCACATTAGGATAAATTACATTGTCAGCTTTCTACATTATCGGGTTGACTGCCTGGAAAGTTCAAGAAAAGGTATTGCCTTTAAGTAGAGTATATAAACAATTACAATGTACAATGTACAATGCTTGTACAATAGCACAATATATTGTAGCTGAAAACAGTTTTTATGTCTTCATATAATTGTCAACAGCCATATGATTATGAATGAAATACAAATACAATAGTGTAAAAGCCGTTCATTAGTCCTTATAATATAGCAGAATTTTAATTAATTAAAATATTATTAACATAATTATTCATTTTAATAATCATATTTATTCATGAAATATCAAAATATCCATTATACAAAAGTAGATCATACTTTAAACTTTCCCTCCAAATAATATTTTTAGGGGATAATACATCTGTTATATAATAAGGACGAGTTTATGTGTGTAATTATACATAATCAAACATCATGTTATACTGTTTAAACACTTACAACAACACTGTATCTGCTTTTGACTAAATATTAGTGTGTTACCAATGCATGTGTTTTATTGTGTTATTTTTGTTATATTATAATATCTGTTTTATAATTCCTATCCATTTTAGTTTAACAGGGTATTTAATGCTGATTCCATAATGTGCGCAGACAACGTTTTATCATTGATTGTTTATGGAAGCAAAAGATCCTCACACATGTCTCCAGCATTGTGTAACTTCGGACAGTTACCCCCTAATCCCACCAGGAGCGTCTGCGCTGCGTTGCGCTGCGTTGCGTTGCGCTGCGGCTGCAGCGTTTTTAGCGATCGTGGCCACTCTAGTCAATGGGTGCTATTCCACCAGATCCGCTGCGCCGCGGCTCGAAGCGTCCCAGAAGCTCCTCGCCGCAAGGAATTTCTAAAATATAGGATGAATCCTATTTTTGACGCGGCGCGGCGCAGGCAGGAAGTGGAACGTTCATCCAACAACTGCGAGGCTGCACACACGACGCTCCGCTTCCGCAACGTTTTAAAACGCGCCTGGTGGGTTATGACGCAGGAGGAGGTCGCAGCGCGGCGAAGCCGCAGCGCAGACGCTTCCGGTGGGATCAGGGGGTTAGACAGCCGTTTAAATTCCACTTAAGTCCACCCTGATTTCTGAAACCATTTTTCCTCTATCACATTTTCCAAGTCATGGCGAGTTCTTCATCTTCCATTCACATGTTCCCTTCTCTGACCTTTGAGCTGTCCACACCTCTCAGAAGAATAATACTGCACTGCCCTAACTCTCTGAATCGGCTTTCAGTGGAAAGGGAAACTGAAATATAACACCAAGAAGTTCAGTTTCCTTCACTTGTTCTGTCCTGAAGAGATGTCACACCCTTGCCTCCAGTACAACAACATTTGAGGCTTACTTCCAGCAAATCTTAAAGGTCCCATGTCATGCTTTTCTGGTTATTACCCGTCCCCTTGTGTATTATGTAGCTACTAGCTATGTAAACGGTCTGCAAAGTCACGAACCTTCAAACTACACCCTGTAGCGAGTAAAACTATAACACAGAAAATACCTGTCTATGCTGCCCCAGAAGGCCTCGTTGGAGATTTATCTTTTTCCATTGTTTACTTCTTGGGTATAGTGACGTATTTCGGTTATAGTGACGTAATGTAACGTAACGGCTCCACAGATTGGTCCGAATTGACTAACCCGCGCGGAGCCGTTACATTTGGACCATTCCGCGGACTTCCTCACACACACACTCGGCGGGACGTTGCGAGGCTCGCTGCGGCGAGGAGGGGGACACTGTGAGCTGGCTCACTGGTGTGGGGTCGGCGAGACAGCGAGACACCGCAGAACTCAGCCTGGGCACACACACAAACTCCCAGCCAGGCTCCAGGTGTGTGTGTGTGTGTGTGTGTGTGTGTGTGTGTGTGTGTGTGTGTGTGTGTGTGTGTGTGTGTGTGTGTGTGTGTGTGTGTGTGTGTGTGTGTGTGTGTGTGTGTGTGTGTGTGTGTGTGCGTGCCCAGGCTGAGTTTCGTGGTGTCTCGCTGTCTCGCAGACGGCCACTGGGCAGGGAGGGGGGGGGCAGGAGCTCCAATAAGCCGTTTAGGACAGAGAGTGAATACACATACTATACAGAGATGCTGTATGAGAAACCAATGTGAGTTTGGAAAATTGCACAATATAAATGTATTTTAGTATACCTCAACAATGGAATTATGATCAGTAGAAATGGCCATGACATGGGACCAACATTGTCTCATTCCCCAACACACTGAAAAAAGCTGATCAAAATGTTTTTTACATTAGTCTTACCTTAATGAATACTTCCTGTCAGAAACAAATCAAACGGCCAAAATATCCCATTGACATGTTTTAGTAAGCTTATCCGTGACAATAATTAACCACAACAAAGCATGTAGAAGGTATTTAGCAACAACCAAATATCAAAACTGCACCAGAAAGACATTGGCAGCGCTTCATCTATCCATGTTTATTTGAGCAATTTAAAATAGATTTTACTTTGGGTTCTGTTGGGGTGAATACATATATAGTGATGGTGAATCATATTTAGTGATGTTCATCAATCAAGCAATTATATAATTCCAGTGAGTTAATAGTCAAATCAGGAGCTACAGGGTACTATCTTGTCTCGTCTTTCTTTATAATGGCTTTGTGTTTGATGTTAACTTTCGTCCATCAGTGACTAGAAAAGTAGCTATAAACAGAAAATAAATGAATATTAAGCAGCTCTGAAATGTCTAGAGTTATGTCTTAAGGAGAGGAGGTGCAGCTGTTGCATCATGTTACTTTTTTTCCACCCTCCACCTCCTCTGGCGAAGAAATAGAACTGCTGCAATTAAAGCCAAATTTGCCTTTCAACAGCCCACTCTGCATGCTGGAAGACTGACCCTCCACGCTTCTCCGTCCTCCAACACTGCCACGTGGGTGGGAAGCATCCCGTTTTATTCTCAGAGCCTCTTCCATCACACAGCACCTCTCGGAGGATACAGCTCTAAGAGAACGAAATTACACTTTCATTTGGCACTCAAGATAACTTACTGTACCCTTAAATGGTTTGTGTATCCTGGGGGATGTGGTCATTTGACAGGCTGTGTCCATGATGTAACACGTATAACGTGTAATAAGGGTGTAACATGGAGTAATATGTTACTTTGAAATAATGGTGTGAAAAAAGTGTAATAACGGTGTAATATGGGTTGTAATATAAGTGAAATGTGGGTATGGGTATAATAATGCTGTAATGTGGGTTTAAGATTACATTACATTGCATTTAGCTGACGCTTTTATCCAAAGCGACTTACAATAAGTGCGTTCGACCAACAAAATACAAACTTGAAGAAAACAGAATCATATAAGTACATCAGGTTTCATAGAGCAAAAACATTTCAAGTGCTACTCAACTGGCTTTAGGTAAGCCAGTCCTTTATTAGTATATAAGTGCTTTGTTAATAGTTCTATTGCTCGAAGTGTAGTCGAAAGAGACAAGTTTTCAGTCTGCGCCGGAAGGTGTGTAAGCTATCTGCTGTCCTGATTCCACCATTTTGGAGCCAGGATAGCAAACCCACGTGTTTTTGCTGATGGGAACTTGGGTCCCCTTCGCAGCGAGGGTGCAGCGAGAGTGCACGTGCTGGGGTGTACGGTTTAACCATGTCCTGGATATAGGAAGGGCCAGATCCATTCGCAGCATGGTACGCAAGTACCATTGTCTTGAAGTGGATTCTAGCAGTTACCGGAAGCCAGTGAAGGGAGCGGAGGAGCGGCGTGGTGTGGGAGAATTTAGGAAGGTTGAAGACCAGACGAGCCGCTGCATTCTGGATGAGCTGCAGAGGTCGGATGGCACATGCAGGTAGACCAGCCAGGAGGGAGTTGCAGTAGTCTAGGCGTGAGATGACGAGAGTCTGGACCAGAACCTGCATTGCTTTCTGGGTCAGCTGGGGACGTATCTTCCTGATGTTGTAAAGCGTGTATCTGCAGCAGCGGGTTGTAGCAGCGATGTTTGCAGTGAAGGACAGTTTGTTATCTAGGATCACACCCAGATTCCTTGCAGTCTGAGTCGGGGAAACAACAGAGGTGCCAATGTTGATTGTTAGGTCAAGAGTGGGACAATCTTTTCCCGGAAGGAAAAGCAGTTCAGTCTTGTCAAGGTTGAGCTTGAGGTGATAAGCAGACATCCACTGAGAGATGTCAGCTAGACAAGCAGAGATGCGTGCGACGACCTGGGTCTCTGAGCGGGGAAAGGACAGAATTAATTGGGTGTCGTCAGCGTAGCAGTGGTATGAAAAACCATGCGGGCTAATGACAGATCCGAGCGAGTTTGTGTACAAGGAGAAGAGGAGGGGACCAAGAACAGAGCCCTGAGGGACCCCTGTAGTTAATTGACAAGGGTCGGACACCGACCCTCTCCAAGTAACCCTGTAGGTGCGGTCTTTGAGGTATGAGGTGATGAGGGAAAGTGCAGAGCCTGAAACTCCAAGTGCGAAGGAGAGTGCGAAGGAGAATCTGATGGTTCACCGTGTCGAATGCAGCAGACAGGTCCAAAAGGATGATGACAGAGGAGAGGGAGGCTGCTTTAGCAGTGTGCAGTTCCTCAGTGACAGCAATGAGAGCAGTTTCTGTGGAGTGACCTGCCTTGAAACCAGACTGGTGCGGATCCAGAAGGTTGTTCTGATGGAGATAACAGGAGAGTTGTTTAAAGACAGCGCGTTCAAGTGTTTTAGACAGGAACGGGAGGAGAGAGACAGGCCTGTAGTTTATAACATCAGACGGGTTGAGAGTGGGTTTCTTTAGGAGAGGGTTTACTCTTGCCTCCTTGAGACTGTTTGGAAAGTGACCAGAAGTTAGAGAAGTGTTGATGAAATGGGTGAGAAACGGTAGAATATCAGGAGCGATAGTCTGAAGGAGGTTTGAAGGGATAGGGTCCAGAGGACAGGTGGTAGGGCGGGCAGAGGTAATGAGGGTAAGAACCTCACTTGGAGAGAGAGGGGAAAAGGAGGTCAGTGTGTGGGTGAAAGGAGGGTCTGGTGACCCAGTGGTGAGTAAAGGTGAGTCAGAAAAAGAAGAGCGAATATCATCAACCTTTTTTTCAAAGTGGTTAACAAAGTCGCTTGACAGAAGGGAGGAGGGGGAAGGGGCTTTGGGAGGGTCCAAGAGGGTGGAGAAGATGGAAAATAGTTTTTTGGGATTGGAATATGAAGATTGGATCTTATCTTGAAAGAAAGTGCTTTTTGCCTGAGATATCAAAGCAGAGAAAGAGGAGAGGAGAGCCTGATAGGTTAGGAGGTCGTCACGGTGTTTGGATTTCCACCGTTTCCGCTCAGCTGCCCGAAGGACGGTTCTATTAGCACGCAGTGCGTCATTTAGCCAGGGAGCAGGAGGGGACTGACGAGCCTGCCGAGATGTGAGAGGACAGAGAGAGTCCAGAGAGGATGAGAGAGTAGAGAGGAGAGTTTCTGCAGCAGAGTTTGGTGGTAGGAGTTGGACCGAGTCAGAGGAAGGGAGGGCTGAGAGCACCAATGAGGCAAAGGTAGAGGGGGAGAGGGAACGAAGGTTACGGCGGACAGGTGCAGGATGAGAAGAGATTAGTTTGTTATGTTTGGAAAGGGGTAGAGAGAATGAAATGAAGAAGTGATCGGATGTGTGGAGCGGGTTTACAGAGAGGTTAGAAGTAGTGCAGTTCCTTGAGAATATGAGATCAAGGACATTGCCAGCTTTATGAGTTGGTGGGGACGGAGACAGTGAGAAAGCAAAGGCGGTTAACAGGGATGTTAGTTCGTCTATCTTCCCTGTCTGGAGGTTGAAGTCTCCGAGAAGTACAGCGGGAGGGCCAGTTTCAGGGATGTGTGAGAGGAGATTATCTAATTCCTCCAAGAAGTCCCCCAAGGCGCCTGGTGGACGGTAGAGAACAACAATGGTTAATTGTATAGGATGGGTCATAATATAAGTGTAATGTGGGTATAATATTGGTGTAATAACGGTGTAATGTGGGTTTAAGATGGGTCGTAATATAAGTGTAATGTGGGTATAAAAATAGTGTGAAATGTATGTAATAACAATTTCATATGGATTCAACACGAGTCATCATAATATAATGTAATATGGTTGTAATATGGGTTCTAATATAGGTGTAATAACAATATAATATAGATGTAATTCGGGTGTAACATGGGTTTGATAATGAAATAATTAATAATAAGAAAATGTGGTCCCTATATGGGCAATGTTTTGCAGGGGATAAAGAGTTTTCGTTGGAAATAAAGGTTATATTTAGAAAAACCGCATGGAATGTGTATTTGTGCCCAAAGACATTAATTAACTAACTTTCCAAAAAGGGTTATATGGATTGAAAGGGTAGAACAGTTCAATACAAGTCACTGTGATAGGATTTAATGTGAGGATATAATAAAACACCCACTCTTCAGCCCACACATATTTTTGGCAATTTAACCAACGCTATTCTCCGTTCTCATTAACGTTTCTGTTGTTGTGTGTGTGTGTGTGTGTGTGTGTGTGTGTGTGTGTGTGTGTGTGGGTGTGTGTGTGTGTGTGTGTGTGTGTGTATGTGTGTGTGTGTGTGGGTGTGTGTGTGTGTGTGTGTGTGTGTGTGTGTGTGTGTGTGTGTGTGTGTGTGTGTGTGTGTGTGTGTGTGTGTGTGTGTGTGGTGTGTGTGTGTGTGGCCTAGCATTACTATACTTGTGGGGACCTAAATCTGTCTACACAGTCACGTGTGGGGACTCGCCTCCCTTATGGGGACAAAATGGAGGTCCCCATGAGGGGAATCATTAATTTTAGGGTGAAGACTTGGTTAGGGTAAGGTTAAGGGGTAGGGTTAGGCATGTGTTGGTTATGGTTAAGGTTAGGATAAGTCTCCAGGAAATGCATGTAAGTCAATGTAATGTCCCCTGAAGTGATGTATACATGGTGTGTGTGTGTGTGTGTGTGTGTGTGTGTGTGTGTGTGTGTGTGTGTGTGTGTGTGTGTGTGTGTGTGTGTGTGTGTGTGTGTGTGTGAGTGTGTGTGTGTGTGTGTGTGTGTGTGTGTGTGTGTGTGTGTGTAGTAATCTCTTTTCCAGTGTTCAAGGTTACAGGGCAGTGAAATCACGCCAGGTCTGGTCAGTACATATGCAAAGACATGCCTTATTGGTTGCATAAGAGTGAAAGAAGAAACCTTTGACCCCAACCAGACACCTTCACACCGAATCACAGCCATAAATTACAGTCCATTCCCCCATGTTTATCAAACAGCACACACTTTCCCTCACCAGATGCCAAATGTATTTTTTATAACTGGACAACAAACACAGCTTGTTGTAAAATCATCCCTACACTTAGTTACTGTGTACCATGAAGAAAATAAGTAAGCTTTGTGAGATCTATTTTTATTGTGATAATCAACAGGAGAATAATGTTGTTGTCCCTACATTTATATATTGTTGTCTCACACAACAAACTACAACCCTGTAAGGAGAAAACAAGGTGCAACCCAGAGTCAAAATGGCTTTAAATGTATTAAGTGGAAGACAGGAAGAGTTTTTTTTAATTGAGTCAGTCCATCAAGCAAGTATTTCCAGAAGAGAGAGAGAGCTTTTTAAACAATGTGTTGTTACTTATGTCTATTCAACCAGAAACATCAAACCAAAAACAATAATAATTTATTTACAATAACAGACAAAATGTACACATTTCAGTTCTTCCCTTTAACTGTACAGTCCCGCTCTTGGTTCAAATGGCAATGGAAACAACATTTGTTTTCTGGAGCAAGCCCATTCGGATATTTCAAGCCCAAGGCAACAAGATATAAATGTGAATGTGTTCAAATGTTCTGAATCGGCTCTCAGGTGTATACATTAACCCACATGGAGCTTTAAGCTTGAGAAATGTGGAGGAAATACTCATTCATTTCACCAAGTGGAGTAGTGTCTGACGTAATATCTTTATTATGTATGCTATAATGAAAGAAATAAAAATATAATTGGAGGTTGATTATATGACAAGCAGCAAATTCATGTATTTTTAGCCATGTGTGTGATCTGCCACTGCGTGAGTAGGTTGGTGTGAAAATGGGACGCTGAAAGGCATGATTATGATTAAACACATCTATCCCCTGCTGTTTCTCACATTGATATACTTTAATAATATACCTGGGGCTATCTCAGGCTATGGTTGGATTTGTTTGCACTGATTTCTAGGTAGACATCTGTTACGACATAATGTTTTACAGGCAGAGTTAGATTTGATTAAAATGTTACTTTTTTTTTTTGTAGAATTTCTGCAAAATGTTGTCCTATAAACATCTGAATAATGTCAAAGGCTGATATCTGATGTTTTTATATCTATATTTATTTAAGCACTTGAAGGGGTATTCTCAGCCATTTATTCTGCTCTTCTTCGAACTGGACCGTTTATTGTTGTTTTGTGTATAATTGTTTTTCTTTCAATCTGTGTTATTTGGATTTGACCCGACACAATGAGCACAGATGTCATACATTAGGTTATAACTCCACCAAAGTAATGCATGGCCCTCAAAAATAATGTGTCAAGTCTTCCTTTATGTGAGGAGTTTGTTAGGTTCACACCTTTTTATTTGACCTTGCCTCTCTTTCACTATGAGACAGATGGTCTGCTCTTAAGTAGCCCGAGCTGAAGCATTGCTGACAGTATAGGCTACTCTGATTCCTCATGTCCATTTTTTTTACAACTAGCAAATGATGTAGTATTGAATGGATTATGGGATGATTTACTCTTTAGTTACCCCGGCAAACTACACTTGAGATAGTGATAGTGCCCATGGTCTTAAAGTGAACCATGGAGTGCTATTTTGAAATAAAAATAATAAAGCATAGTTTCCTGCATTTTTCTTTTTTTTGTAAAACATTTAATGACTGTTAAAAAGTTAAACACAGATACAAATTACCTAGTTAACACTTTCATCCAAAACGTTTAAAAAGGTTTTTGAGTAATGACATTTTTCTGTAGTGTAAGCAAAACAAGTTAAGCTAGACAGGGTTAGTATGGAATAACAGTCTGATCATACAGAATATACTTTCTCATTATAGTTGTAAAACCTGGACTTACTTTCTCTAAAATCCAACAAAAGCACAGCGTTGTTTCTTTATTTCCCAAGATTTCCACATGCATCATCAACTGATGAGGATGCTAACGTTTAGCCTGGGACCTGTTAGCTTTTCAGTGGGATATATAGCAGCAACTGGTGCACATATAAGACTGTTTTCTCATTAAAAAAGTCTGGTTCATACGTTACAAATTAGCTGGAGACAACCTTTGCAACTAACTCCGGAAGCTAACATTAGCTTTAGCCTGTTAGGGTTGTCTGGTAGAAATGAGCAATAATAATAAGCCTGAATTACAGCTGCCTAAATTCAAGGTAAAGATCTACCTTAATTATTATTGTAAACTGCATTTCATGTTGCCATGTGAGAACAGAACATTTGGCATAATAACAATTAACAGAAGGAGGCGGCTTAGCAAACGCCCTTTAAAAAAAAAGTATTTTACAAACATTGAAAAACTGAGTTTGAGACAACATTTGCAGCTAACTCATGAAGCTAACATTAGCAATAGCCAGTCAGGGTTGTCCACTAAAAATGATGAGCCTGCATTTGTCTACAGCGGAATAAATTCAAGGTTGAATTGAAAATCTACCTGAATTATTATTGTAAACTGCTTTGTATGTTGTGAGAACAGGACATTTGGCGTAAAAACACGTAACAAAGGGAGTGCGGCTCAGAAAACACTCATTCAGTCAAGCCAAAATGTTTCTGCTAAACTGTTGAGATATAATTGACCTGTTAAACATCTACTCATGTTTTAATGTTTCCCCCTGGCTGAAATGTGAAGACAGAGTTTTGCCTTCATTATTGACTTGTGATGCACCATCAGGCTGTTCTCTCTTTTTGTTGGAAATACGGAAATGTTTAAAACTCTACCTTGTGATGTGTCGTCTTTAGTTAAATGCAGTCCATGATATAGCCGTTGTATGTAAGCCAACTAACCAAGTCATCCATTGACATTGTCTAATGAAAAAAAATTTGAGTCATATTGTTCACATGGTTTTTACATTAAGAAAAAACTTGATCAACACCTCTATTTTTTAGAACTTAATCTGGAGAAATATTCTCAAATGTTTAGTTTTCTGCAAAGTGTTAATCTAACTCCACACTCAGTTGCAAATTGTATACTTGAGGACTGTGAACAGCACCTACAGATTGTCCCGCCGAACCTACTGTATGAAACATTTAAATATATTCATACAAAACTATACTATTGTCATGCACTTTGTCATAGTCTTGTTTGCCTTTAATAAAGCTTCATAACCATCTCGGGGAAGAACAAAATGTTAATCATAAGATAAATCTAAAGTTTAAGTCTTTCAGATCAGTTCTGTTGTTTCCTCACGTCAGTAGAGCGACAGTCATAGGGATTTGTACACGACACTTGCATTGTTCTGCATCCAAATAAACAAAGAAAAAAGTCAACCAAAGATTAAATCTCTGACTCTTTAGGTGACGCCATTTGATCACGTCCAGGATTGGCCTGCTCGTTCACTCGCTCCGATGAACTCTTCCTTTCTTCCTCTACCTCCACATCTCCTTCCTCCTCCTCCACCTCCTCCTCCTCATCCTTGCTGATGAAGGCCAGCTCATTCTCATAGCAAAAAGAGTTGGCACCAGATGTTGGGAATTTTCTATCCTCCAGGTCTTTGGCACTGCATCTGGGGGTGGATGGTACTTCGTATGTTTTGTGAAAGTAGGCGTAGTCTATCCTGTACTGGCTCTTCTCCTCAAAGATGACGGGCTCATAGCGGTGACCCCACAGGATCTCCGAGGGCAGGTAAGAGCTCCGTGCCTGTGTTGTCATGGCTGTGGCCTCCACCAAGCCTTCAAGTATAATTACAACCTCAAAGTCTAGTGTTTCAAGATCCTGCTTACTGATGCCAAACAGTGGACTTCCTTCATCGATCTCATGTATGACAGTGAGCGGTGCCACCAGAAACAGGCGGTCTGTGCCATCGTCATAGCCGACATTCATGTCAAGTTGATCCAGGGGAATGTATTCTCCTTCCTCTGTGTATCGGGGCTTGACAAGCTGCGCTCGCACATGAGCTTCCACAATGTGGCTCTTCCTCAGATTAGCTACCCTAAACATGAAGCACAGTTTCCCATCATGCATGGCAATGACTGCGTTGTGGCTGAACAGTAGTGTCTCTGCACGCTTTTTGGGCCTTGCCATCTTAGCCATGATGGCACCAATCATAAAAGCATCTATAATGCAGCCCATGATGGACTGAAAGACCACCATAAAGACAGCAGCCGGGCATTCCTCTGTCACACAGCGAGCTCCATACCCAATGGTCGTCTGGGTCTCAATGGAAAACAGGAACGCAGCCACGAAGGTTTTAACCATCGTGACACAAGGAACAAAGCTGTCGTCTTCATCAAGATGGTCCATATCACCGTGTAGAAGTGCAATGACC
The DNA here is from genome assembly GCF_902827175.1 of Gymnodraco acuticeps. Lineage (NCBI taxonomy): Eukaryota > Metazoa > Chordata > Actinopteri > Perciformes > Bathydraconidae > Gymnodraco > Gymnodraco acuticeps. Next base: position 249,466 of record NW_022990003.1, read on the forward strand.
CAGTATGCCAGGCCAAATGTTAGCCAGGACACCACAAACACCAGGCTGAAGAGCAGGAACATGTATCGCCAGCGGACATCCACACATGTTGTGAAAATATCCGATATGTACCGCTGTGACTTCTCATCCATGTTTGAGAAATGGATGTTGCATTGGCCAGCCTTGCTGACAAAGCGGCTGTGGGACTTTCGTCTCGTTTGAATCTTGCCATTGCCGAAGCTGCCCACTGCAGGCATTGCACTCAGTCTCAAGCCCTCTTCTTCACAGGACACGAAGCTGTGATGCTTGGCCCTTCCCACACTCATGCCTCAGTGGGGCTCAGCCAGGTTCTCACTATCAGCCCAGCTCATACAAAACTGATCAGGCTTACAGTAAGTGCAGAGCTCGGTCCAACACACACTGGATTGAGAGGTGATGCAATAGTAGTTTCCTGTCAAGGAAGGATGGGTAATATATTAGTAAACAATCTTTTCTATAATCTGCATACAATTCCCATTTTGTAAAGGGAATAATTATCACCTGAAAAGTGGAATATAAATGCATTAGATTAAGCAGAAAAGGAAAATTACATTCACAAGTGTTTTTCTATAGTACAATAACAAAATGTTGCTGCTTTTGGCTTCAGCAAAAACATTGCACATTGAATACACTCAACATGAGGTACATTTCCACTTAAATGTCCCTGTAAGTAGCTTCAATGTGGGATACAACCATTTTTTTTAGACTCTTCCTCTTTATTCCAGCACTTCATTTACTACCAATAAATTGTTTTACTTGACATACTTTTGCTACTTACAAAGTTCTTAAAAATATCTAAACTTCTCTACTGTTCTCGCTTACAGTTTTAAAGTGCCTCTTAGTGACCGGGAAGCAGATAACTGTAGATTCTTTATATGATGATGCTCCTGATTGTTCGCTGTTCTGTTTTTTTAATGTGTGTTCTCTAACTGTGCTGCTGCCTATCTTGGCCAGTACTCTCTTGCAAAATAGATTTGTAATCTCAATGAGACTTTCACCATTGAATAAAGGTTAAATAAATAAAATAAAAAAAGGTCTCACTTTTAGGTTTTAGGAGCTGGCTTCTAACAAAAGCTGTTGAATAAGAAAGCTTTACAAGCCAATCCTTTTAACTGGTTTTAACCGGGTAACCACTCTTCATGTATTTTTTCCTCTCAATATAGTCAAAATTTCATTTATGAGTATACTTTACAATAATCTATGTATTGAAGCCTTTTAGATGTATATATATAGATCATTGTTATATAACCTTTGAGACCTTTCTTTCCCCTCTGTTCTGTGAGGAAATACTCTGGTGTATACAATTCATGTTTCTCTGATCAACATGGTACAGAAATAGCCAGCTAATCCAATGCCCTGCCATTTTATATGACGTATCTTCTGTTTCCTCCAGCTGGCACAACTATTAGAGTCACTGGAGTACCGTGGTGAGGCTATGCAATTCCCCTGTGAGGCTGAACTGGAAAATAAAATGGAGCTGAAAAAGATTGGGTATCATAAAAGAGACAGCCTCAGATACAATCAGTTTCATAATACGATGAAATAGATGGAATCAATGGCACACATTAATGGACAAATAATATTTACATAGCCGTTAGCACACCCAGTTTATGTTGAGTTAACATTAAGGAGTCATAGAAATCCAATTTGGTACATATTCCCATTGACTTTCCATAAACTCTGTCCCACTAAGTTTTTTTCAAGCCTGTAATGATAACAAAATAGCCTACATTACACATTAAATAACTATTATCAGGAACAGATACAAATGTTGCTTTAGTCAAACTGTCTATCGATGTTTCAGTCTAGATAACTTTGGGATTAACAAAGGTCTACAGCCATGCTCGTGGCTTTGTGAGGCTGTACTTGGCAGAGTGCTGCTTTGAGCTAAATGCCAATATGCTCAGATGTTCACAATGTTAGCAGGTATCACCATGTTCAACACTTCCGTGTAGCATGTTGGCATTGATAGCACATCTCTTTTCCCAGGGTCCTATGTTCCCTAGCTTAATATCATCCTAATTTAACACATTAAGGGGGGCTTTCAAATGGTTTTGTGTTCCCAGCAGTTACTGGCTACATTTCTGTTTCCAAAGGTTGATATGCTCAAGTAGGCTAACATACATCTTATAGCTTACTAATGTTATACTTCTTATAATAACCTCAAATGTTTGGACAAGCCAGTTTCCTTGACTTAACACACATCTTCTAATCACTCGTTTTTTTACGAGTTTATATTAAGAGATAATGCCCTGGGAACATAGGATGATCCAGCTAGGGGAAATGTACAACCTGGTCTCACCAAAATACGTGAAATTAACACGAGTCCTTAACACCGCATTACGTGGTGGAGACACGGAATCTGCTAAATTACGTGTCGGCACCACGGAAACAACCCCAATAGTAAAGTGAATGAGGAACCTTTCGTCAACCGTAACACTTGCTAATTAGCACAATGCTAATAGTACAGCTGGTGCTAGGTTGATCAACCAAAAGTATTCTACAGGTTTAATTTTTTTCACTGAATAATGGAGCCAAATTTAAAGTTAAGTACATTCAGTGAAAGACTTGCATCCTCATTCTCTCATTGTTTGTTGTTTACTAAGACATAGCAAGGTGATTTCAGCTCGCAGCTAGCAAGTCACAGTGCGGCGCCGATTTTAATATTTTGGTTCATTGGACTCAGTTCTGTCTGTGCAAAACGTTGTTGCAACCATTAGTTGCAGAGATATGCAGTTAGCTCTGAGTGACATTTGTGTCCCTTGCTTGATTGACATCCAGCTGTTCTGATTTTGTTATATGATCATTTTATTATTAAAGGTTTAAACTCACTGCTGGAACTTCACTCATTTAAAGTCATAAAATAGGATACTCTAACACCATCACACTGCAGTCACCTAAACTGTGGGTCAGCACAAGGTGACACTTGGAAACTGGCTGTGACATGTGTGTTGTTGCCTTTTCTATACTATACTGGTCGATTTCGATCAGGTCTTTTCTGATATCTGTGAGCAAGACTTGTTGGGTATGATCGACTCAAACAAAATGGTAGAACTTTGTTATATTATTGTTATTTGTGCTATTTCTTCGAGAGAATAGATGCACTTGAACATCAAATAATGCACCTTACTGCTTTACGATTGTGCAGTGATGAAGCAACTGGGATTTCATCTTTAATAAAACTTCAAAATGGGGTCACAAAGTCTGCTCTGCAGGTGTTCCCACCAGGAATACTTTATACCCATGAATAGAGAATAATACCCTCTATATAGACATTTATTTATATAAAAATAGACATGTTCAGTACAAAGTCAAGGTATGTTTTAAACCCTCAGATGTCCTTGAAAGAGTTTTCATGAGGATGATAAAAACAAATGAGCCATTCTGCATGTTTGAGTGGGGGTATGTGTGTGTGTTTTACGTGGTAGTCTCTGATTCTCAATGCTCTAGTTGCTAAGAAGCAAAAGATATTAATAACTAATACTCAGCTCTCACAGGAGCCCCACACTGCCTGCTGGGCTGTGATCGTCACAGATGAGTCTATTTCTATGCTGACGTTTTTCATAATAGAGACTGATAATTAATTTGAATTGAATGGTGAGAGGCGGTGCACGGATCACTCATTTGAAGGGTTATGGCTAAAGTATAACATTCATGTTTTTAATCACAAGCAGCTTACCTTGTGTGCAAGCTTTTCCAATGAATGTTGATTTCCAACTTTTAATCCTTGTTTTTCTGCCAAGCTACTGCATGTTTCTCCTCAGGCGTCCTTCAAATGTTCTCTTCTTTTACGGGTAGAACCACTTTATTCTCCCGAGGCAGAAAAGTAAACGGTCACAGAGTAGCATCTTGTCTTTGCCTTTTAACAAGTCTCTTTCTCCACTCAATAAGCAGAGCATTACAATCACTCCTGCTGTCAAGTCCTCCAGAGGAAGTGCCCGATTGATATCTAGATCAGAAACAGTCAAGAAATTAGAACATTACTTTAGTGAAGCAATGAAATCATAATTCTGACCTCAAAAGAGCCTGACAACATGATCACGGCTATCCCCAATTCAATGTCTGTAGAGCTCACATGGCCTGTGTGGGGCCAGTCCAAATAAAAAATGAATCCCTCAAAGCTTATTTTAGAGTCATGGGCGGTCAAGAGTCTGACACTTTCTTGGGATATCTGCTATCTGATCTTCTTCTGCTGCAGATCCCACTCTGAATCCCACATCCAGTGAACTATTGCTCACGGCTCAGCTCTCGTCCTCCCCTCCCTCTCACGGTGTCACTGTAGATACTTGGCATTTGGAGACTACATGCTCTTCCTCTCCCAAGTGTTGCACCCGTGCTGGTCAGCAACACTCTGTGTTAAAAGAAACAACTTCTTTATTTAGGACTGATGTGTACTAGAAAGGACCAGAAATAACCAGGACAAACACACTTGAAATTGATTTCTCTGGGTTGTGTTGTGTAATAATATAATAATCATAATGATGCTTCCTAGATTATATATTTTATTTAATATATATTATTTTGTGAAAGTATTGTTGTAAAGACATCAATGTTGTGTGGAGTAATATACCTTTAAAACCTCTCCTTCTTAGGGGAAAGCCAGAATAAAAGATGCACATCTGGATTAGTGTTGTTGGCATCTTTATAAATAGAGAAGTAAATCCCACATTTAATCGTCTGCATTTTTGTCTTGATTTTAACAAAACCCAACAGACCACTGAGTGGGTGGTGTGGTCTTCATTTATTATTCTGAAAGCAAAGCAGCTCATGTTCAACACGCTTCAACAATTTGAATAGACCATTCAGGCAGTTCCTTGCTTATGTGTGTGTGTGTGTGTGTGTGTGTGTGTGTGTGTGTGTGTGTGTGTGTGTGTGTGTGTGTGTGTGTGTGTGTGTGTGTGTGTGTGTGTGTGTGTGTGTGTGTGTGTGTGTGTGTGTGTGTGTGTGTGTGTGTGTGTGTCTGGATAAAGAACAAAATTAGTCAAAAATAACTTGTGTAACACAGGGCAAATAAGCAGTTTGACTTGATTATAGTTGTAAAACAGAACGTATACATGCTAGCAGCTGTGTGAGACTGTACTTAGGCTCAGCGGGCTTTCAGCTAAATGCACGCTGGTGTTGAGCAGGTGTAATGTTAATTTCCATGAGCCATGTTAACTGCATATATGTACTAAACTTAAAGAGCAGCTGAGGTTGGTGGCAACAACACAAACTGATCTTTTGAATAAATGAGGCCGACAGTTAAAAAGTAATTAGGATACATTGTCTTGGGACCATGAAGGTCTGTACAAAATGTTGGGTCAATCTGCCAAATAGATGATTTAGAAATGATTTAACATTTGACCATTTCCTGTTTCCTTGACTCTAAGTCATCTAAGTCACTCTAAGTCATCGTTTCTTTTTACGTGTTTGTAGTTACATAGATCGGAAATAAGGTCTGAGATTCACACAAGCAGAAGAGATTTTCGTATTTTGTTCTACACCAGTCAGTAAATACCCCACTTGTGAATATCAGAAACTTCTATGTCTTAAAAACTGTTGTTGCGAACAAGTGACTAATTAAACTACTAAACGTCCTTACGATGACATGAGTCCGCCTTTAGCTTAGCGGTGGTGATGTGAAGTCATGCTGCCATGATGCAGTTTGTTTATAGCCTTTAGCATAGCTTTTACTTCTGCTGATTGAACGCTTAACTTGTTAAACCCCAAGGTCCCCGTCGGCGGGGACCCTGTTTTTTTTTTTCACGACACTGTGTCTCAGGCAGGGGCAGCTGCCCCCCCACTGTAGAGCCTTGCCCCCCCAGCTGCCCCCCTAACTTTTTTTTCCCTAAAACTGTACTAAAACAAACCTACACTATTTCCACAAGCTTCTCAAGCAACGAAACAAGCATTACATTAGTTAAAAGTGAATCATTTTAAATATCATTTTAGGCCTGTTAAAAACGCAGCTACGGCCCTGCATTAAACTGCGGAGCGGCGTTCACACAGACCGCGGCTCACAGAGCTGCAGAGAGGGAGCGAGCCGTCCCAGCGCCTATGGGTCAGCTACCCCTGGGAGCATTTCCCCTTCCACTAGTTTTGTTTTTACTAAGGACGAGAGCTTGAAACTAAATATTAATAAAACGCTGCCGTTTGAATCGATAGCGTTTAACAGATGGGCGCTGTTTGGGGCGTTACGTTACAAAATACTACGCAGACAGCGTTAGCTGGGAGATCGATCACTTTGCTAAACTATGCGGTAGCCTACTATTAAATCCACGTAAACTACACATCACAGCCATGAGGCCAGATCAATGAAACCAGGATACATCCTTTACCGTAAAAACTGGATCTAAACACAGCTGCCTGTGTGCGTTTGATAAATACTTTCTGATGATATGCTACATATTAGCTAGGCTACATGGCCCTAACGTGTAAAGTTATACAAGCATTTGTACCAGTGCTTTTCACAAGTAGACTCTTGCAGGCCAGAGTATAGGAGTGATTCAACAACAACAAAAAGACATATGAGAAGTGATCAGGACGAACAGAAAGAGGAAAAGGAAAAGAGAGTTCACTGAAGAGACCAGGAGGGTCAGAGCAGGAGGAAGAGGAGGAGATGAAGACATTAGTGAAGAAGAAGAAATATATGTGAGGAATAAAGATGAAGTATCAGAAAGAGGGCCAGAGGCAGGGATCAGGAGGCAGATGAAACTCCAGCTGGACCACATGGTATGTTCTTATTCTCCTTACATATTCCATTACAGCAGCACAATCTAGCAGCTCTTAGTATTGACAATTATTGATTGAAATGTGTTGCTGCACAGGTCACCTGAAGCTCTCTGAAGAGATGGGTCATGTCATTTGTGTACTTAATTATAACTAAGTACTTACAGTATGCAGAATTAGAGTATTCTCTGAATCGGGTGCCTTTTGGGTCTTTATATCTTTGAAAAATGAAACCAAAATGTTTGGTCATAACATCTGGTAGTGGACTACTTACATTTTCCCACCTCAGGCACAAAATATAAATAATTACTAGGAATTTACTTGAAAAAATTTAACAGGGTTGAAGTTTTTGACAAAAAGTAGCCATGATACCTTGTTTAGCTAAGATATGGCACCAAAATTGTAATATTTTGCAAAACTATTGTTTATTTTGTAATAAACAATTATTTACTATTATTAATTCATATAACAGAGTTGAAATGTTGAGCTTGTCAATCTTAATCTGAAAATACAAAAACTGAAATATAGGTTAGAGAAGAAATTGACACTTTTGTGATGTAATTCCCTCAATGCATATCACACATGGACTGATCCATTATTTTAATAGGAGGGTAAATGGTATGGCGTGACAGGGTTGAAACAAACTGAGGGACGTGTGTCAATATTGCAATTTCATAGATAATTCAAGTATTTTTTCAGAATTTATTTTTGATCAGTTAAAGTTGACAAGCATATGATTATATTAGCAGCAACATTTTTGGAATAATTTTGATTTGTTTAATATTAAATTAATATGTAATAATGCTTGGTGAGCACATGCAAATATGTCTGTCTAATACTAAGACAACACATTTTTTGTAATGCAAAACAACCTGTTCCATTAATTAATTGCTTTAAAATACATTTTGTAGTTTCCTTTCATTCAAAATTATTGAAGTAAGCTTGGGGGACTCAAAGGGCACCCGATTGTTTGTCTGAACACCTTGTTTCTTTTGTGCATTAAGAACACTTGTGTTAGGGCATGAATTAACAATAAATAGGTTATATACAGTGTAAAATACCACGTACTGTCCGCCCTCCCATGCCACCCTGGCATGACCTCTTGCCCCCCCCTTTGCCACCCCATGTAAAATGTTCTAGAACCGCCACTGGTCTCAGGGGATCTTAATATTTAAGAACCTATTAATGTGTTATACCAGATTAACGGGAATAATCTCAGCTAACTGACGACACAAACCATTTTTACCAAAACAAAACACAAGTCTCATAAGAAGCATCTAAATGACCCCTTAGCGAAAAATGCTAACGGACATTGGCACAGAACTCAAGATAAAAGTAGCCTTATTACTTATCGTAGCTGCACATACAAGATATCCGATTAAAGCTGAGGTTCTACAGATTATTTAAGTATATAGTATCATCACTGAGTGATCCGGACTCGCGACAGGGGAAGCAAATACAGACATCACAACACGTACCTTTACGGAGCTTCTAGGGAGATCGTCTCACCGTAGCTGTCAATCTGATCAAAAGACGTGTTCAATGGCATTAAAACCAGAAAAAACGCGGCTGAATCGGTTAATCCATAGGTTTTTAACATCTCTGTATAAAAAAATTCTTTAATTTATAATCCATAATTCAATTTTTATGTAAAAATCAGAGAGCAAACGTTAGCTGCTAATGGTAGCCACCAGAGTGGCTGCTTCCGGTCTAGGCTATGTGGCAGTCTCACACACACACATTACCAAATAAGGACTATGTGGGAGTTCCCCTCGATTCCATTGGCTCTGACGGTCAGAAACAGATGTCACATGTCAAAATCCAGCAAGGTGGGCCAGAGATATGGAAAATCCACCCAAATGGCCCCAGAAGAGGTTTTTTTTTTGCTAAATAAAAAGGTCAAATATCACTTGTTTTGCATCAATCTTGATACAGGGTACATATTATATGTTGTACTTTGGATTCCTAAAGCTTTTAGTCTACTAACCCATCATCCAAGGTTAGTTACTTTTCACTATAAGTACAAAATATTTTTTGGACGGACACTATAATTTACAGTTTTTTACCATGTTCAATCTGAATTTTCTTTAAAATAAAAAACATCTATATTGAATCTGACTTTTCTACATCCAACTCACAGGTTTATCATTACTTTGAGAAAAAAGATTATTAATTTAACCCTTTTAGAAGGGAAGATATGGTCATTTGTTCTGGGAATGTCATTTTCGAGCCTGAAACCTGAAAAACAGGCTCGGGGTTTATTAATAAAATCATAAAGTGGTGTTCATGAGTTTAGAATATCCTAAGTATTATATATGTGTGTTTGCAAGAGAGCTCACTTCTCTGCAATATACCAACGTCCAATGGATTGCTTTTTGTAAAGGGAGCCCTTGCGATGCTGACATCTGGGTTGGTTTACAAAAATACGTCGTCCCTGCACCACTCTATAAGGGTTTGTCTTATGTAGGCTATGAATTTGAACCTCATAGTGGCATTTCCTCTGAAAAAAGTCAAAGGACTCCAGGGACCACGATAAAAATGTCATCGTAATCCATCCGACAGTTGTTGAGATATTTATGTCTGCATTAAAGTGTTAAAAACACAATTATTTTCCACACATATCAGATTAAAATGTATATGCTCTGTGCAAGCAACCACATCTCATGCTGGTTTTTAACAACCCACCGCCACACTGCTCTGCCCGGGAGTTTATGATTATTTTACAGGACAGAAACCGGATCAGTAGGTCTGATGCAGATTCACTAGAGGCCAGCGCAGGGCAGAGATGAGTGGAAGGTGTGTGTGACAGCAACATGACGGCCTCCAAAGAAGCTAACCCAGTGTGTGTATCAGTTTTCTTATTCTAATCGGAAATAATGTTTGACCTTTGTCAGCCCTGTTGGATCATGTTCACTGGAGCAGTAAGTATTTTCAGTACGCCCAAAGCTTTTTCTTTTTACTTTTTTTCAAAGCACTTTGAATTGCCTTGTGTTGAAATGTGCTATATAAATAAACTTGCCTTGCCTTTTCATATATTTTCAGGATTACACATTTACCTAAAGCCACACATTACAAATGTTTTACACTCTTGTAAGGAATTTTTTTTTTTTTACATAACAGAATAAACGAAATCTTTTGAGCAGACAAAGCAGACTTTCATTGAGTAAAATAATAGACTTGTGCTCCTGTGTGTGAGTTGTAGCTCTACTGTACTTCCACACTGTGTTAATGTTACTGTACTGTTACTACTACAGGCCTGTATATGGGTTATGGGTTCAGTCATGAGACAGCATACCAGATGCGGATGTGTAGTGTGCTTTAGGGACAGAGAGAGCCCGGCCGATACCAGCGAGTTATTTAAAGGCCGCCTGACTGCGGCAGCATAAAGTGGGCCAGGCTCAGGACCTTTCAGCACAAACTCTCCTGTTTCATATTGAGTGTATTTCCTGTTGCACTTATCCCTGTGCGGTACACATAAGACACATGATGTTTACTCAAAGTACAGCATAACTGGCAGCACACTCAGGATTAGGAGCATGGCAGGCACTCCAATTAAAAAACTGTGTAACCGTCTGTTTTGTCAAGTGATCTCATTTATTGCAAATCCTGCCGACTGTTTTTTTATATATGGATAGTTCAAGGGTCAAGGCTTTTATCAGTCACACTATATGTATATGAATATAGCTACAGTGTAGTTATGACGATGAAAATCGTAGGTCACAGGCTCCTCCAACAGTGTAACACAATAAAACAGAAAAACAGAAAAGATAGTGCAAGTAAATAAGTAAACATTTTTAAAATAGTGAAAGAGTGAAATAGTGCAATAAGACCAATAAGAGTCTATATACAAGTGATTGGAATATGATATATTAGATAAATAATTTCTAAGTTGCAGCCAGATGAATGTTATGGATGTTTCAAAAGTTCAGGTGTTTAACAGTCTTACTGTTTTTACCTTATCTCTGACTGTTAGGAGTTAAATCACAGTTAGCGTATGTACTTCTATTGCCAAATCCTCCTGCAACACAGCAGTGATCACAAGGAAGGAGAGATAACACTTGAAATATGAAGATACTGTATCGCCTGAGTGAAATTCATATCGCTGTTGGCAGCCAACATCGACAAAAGTAACCTGAGTGGGGAAGAGAGGCGTTGTGCTCCCACCCATCAGATAGAAATGCTGCGCATACATAAGACACAGTACTTTTTTAGGGAGATGTTCACTAACCTCCCTGCTCCAGTTAGGGAGTGTGTGCCAGACCAGCCTATTCAACATCCTGCCTCATCATAACAAAGTGCTCTCACCTTTTGATAAAACACAGGGAGGTCATGCTAGCTCCACACAAAAAACTGCAGGTTGAATTCCAGGTCTCTCTCACTGTGAGGCAACCTGATTCACTCAAAAGCTGTATATTGCATACAATTGAGAAGTGAAGTTTGTTTTTCCTTACACAACGTAAAAGTTATTTGTAAAGTTTACTAGAAGTTTAACGTTGTGGAAAAGTCACAATCTGTATTATTGTTTAGGATTTTTAAGGCATCTATATCTGATAGGAATATGCTTCACATCCTAACATCAGTTTCTGCATCAAGAGAACTTTCTTTATACGTTTCTGACATGCTTTTTTAAATGTGCTTCCTCAAATATAAATGACCCTGATCGTCCTCCATGCTGAGGCTGGTGTTGCCAAACTCGAATTGATGCCAAATTGGTATTTGTCTAAGGATCTATCTATTGTCATGGAAACTCTGGTAAATTGTAGGTTACATTTTTTTTTGAATTGGTTAAAACGCCTTGTTAAACTATGATCCGAAACAAATTGGTGAGCCCATGCAGCCTTTTTCTCTACACAGTATTTTAAAACACAGACATGAACTTGTGTCACATGTTAGAGGAAAGAGAGGAGAGGAAATAAAGGCATCATCGGGGAAGCAGGCTGTGCCTCTGTGTGTTGCAGTAATTGATCTTTGCATGTCGAAATGGGCCACTTATTTTTACAGCGTGAGCAGGTGCACCTGTGTAATGGTGTTTCTACATCAGCCGCTGATCAGTCATTACAACCTGGACCGTTTGTGGGGCAGCTCGACCTGCAGGTGCACACCCACCCACACATACCATGTATACTTGTATACATACATACATGTATCACTTCAGGGGACATTACATTGACTTACATGCATTTCCTGGAGACTTATCCTAACCTTAACCATAACCAACACATGCCTAACCCTTACCCTAACCCTAATCCTAACCCTAACCAAGTCTTCACCCTAAAATTAATGATTCCCCTTATGGGGACCTCCAATTTGTCCCCATAAGGGAGGCGAGTCCCCACACGTGACTGTGTGAACAGATTTAGGTCCCCACAAGTATAGTAATGCTAGGCCACACACACACACATATATATGCTGTATAGCAAGTTATATTTTGTGTCACAGATTTAAGTTAAATTTGTTCTCTATTCAATTCAGTTAACCATGAGGAAGATTAAGTCTGACAGAAAATATACATTTATAAGAAAATTATAAAGTGGATTTCTTTCCAAAAGAAGTTCCTAAATGTAATAATTTAAACGCGAACAAGTTAAAATCTATTTTGCTAAATTATACAAATCACAAAAATAATGTCATCTCAGGGTCCACTGCAAATAAATACATAAATTGTCAATTTATTATCAGATGTTTCCGATTGACTAATGGATATGTCTATAACTAATTATTTAAAAAAGGCCAATCCCAGTTATTCAGGGTCAGATGTGACCTGTGGTCTATTTCTATTTATCAAGAATGAACATGAATTCACATTATTATGTATTTATTGTTATCATTTACAACTTGAACAAATGAACTCCACTTGCAGGTTTTAGTTTTACATTCTCAAGGTGTCGTAGGATGAAAAAATCTTACCTGCCTGATGTGAAAAACATGTTTATTTCAGGAAACAAGTGCAGAAATTGCGTTTACGTCATTTTGAATGGCACAGCATCCAAAGAAAATCTCACAGGTGCAGAAATATATCCGTGATTAAGAAACAGCTCTCTCAAAGCGTCAGCTGACATGACTGCAGGTTCACACTCGGGAGTGGCAGGGAAGAGATGATGAGTGTTGGGTTTTAATGAGGTGCAATGTTCCTCTAAAGCAATACGACTCCAAGGAGCATATTAGCTCTTCTGCAAGGACACTAAGAGATGTGATTCTGAATTTACATAGACATCAGATCGCTGGATATACAGACATGCAATGTTATGGATCTGTCATCACATAGAATACAGATGGACAGGTTAAAATAGAGTAAGAAATCACACTTATAAAATCTCTAACTGGATGAATCTACTTTCACATGTATTAGGGGTCACCTGAGGCAACCTGTGTATCTCAGAGTAACTGGAGGCACTTAATGTCAACAGCATGTTCAGTGATGGTGGTTAATAACACACACAATGGTTTGTATCTATGAGTCCTCACCCTGACTCTCCTCCTCCTGTGTGACGTCCGATCTGATGTTGGAGACTGAAGTGTGATATCACCCTCAGGTTCTGAGCAGACCTGATGCTACACTTACAGATGTGTGTGTTCAGTCCCCAGAGAGAGCAGACATCAGTGTTTTCCTGCTTCCTCCTCATGCACTGCTGCTGGGCTCCAGTCCTGAGAGCTGCAGGTTAGTAATGTCACACTTACACTGACACACACACTGTCACTGCATGCTAAGCAAAGCTGCAGTAGTGTTACATTCCCAGACATCCAGGCTTCACACTGTCCTCCAATATATATATATATATAACACAATGGCCTATTTCATATTATCATCATCATTATTATTATTATGTTTGTTTTTATAAAAACGTTTTGTTAATTTTTTGTCTTAGTATTTATCTTGTGTTTAAAACAGAACAGATATAAAAATTAAAATGGTTTCTAATCAAATGTTGAAACAGGTGAAACATGTATTTGATTTATTACTTTATTATTTTGATTGTAAGAGTACATTTTGTAATAATAATAATAATAATAATAATTGTAATTATTGGTATTATTAAAACACATTTTAAAATGAAATAAATTGCTTATTTATTCATATGAATAATTATAATGAGAGTATTATTATTAATATGTTGGAACATTAAAAGGTGATATTTAATCTGCTTTTGGATTAAAAATGAGCGATACTGATTTTATTATAGAGATGAAAGACCCTGATATCACCGTGGTACAGAGGAAAGATACATTGAGATTAAATTAAAGAGTTATTTTTAGACTCTCAGGGAAATAGGGAAACATAACCAAAGTATTTTAATAAACAGAGAAATACTTTATTGTCTGTCTTTACATAACAAAATGATACCAGGATACAACATTGGAATTCACCGTGACTAATGTTTAATAAATATGCTAATAAATAGGTCTCATTAATTAATTTGCTGCTCAAAAAATGGTCATAAACAGTTTCCGTTTCAGAAGGGTCCTCTGCTCGTTGTGTTTTGCTCCATCTAGTGGTACAACATGGTAACTACAGTTTTTACAAAAACGATGCAATACACTGAATAATATCAATAAAAACACAGATATTGTGTCTATACGTTGCACTGTGCACTGTAATAGGACCAACATAAAATATATATTTTTGTGATTCCTTTAATATTTGATATCAATCTTAAAAATGGTCATCTAGAAAAGCCAGTGTGGTCAAACAACTTCATTCTTTCTTGGATAGAAAGACCTTCTTTTAAACTCTGCAAGCCAAAGAAAAGAAAAGAAAGAGTCAAAGTTTGACATCACTTGTTAGTACAGTTTAAGGACGTCATTGTGAGGTGAGAGGTTCAAAGTTGTTGATATGAAAAATAAATGTTGCATTTATCAAAAGTCACATTGTACCTTTGATCGGACTCCTCTGATCTGACGTGTGAGGGAGGATTTATCTTTCTTCTTCAGAAAAGCAGCATTACTTGTGTTTGTCCCATTGTCTTCTGAGAAAACAAGAGGGTACAATGTTTATCATCCTGACTAGCCCTGTTTAATAACTAACAGAAGCAATGTTTAATGTGTAAGTAGACATCTCACAAGTTGTCTTTAAATTTAACAATGTACACAAAATAAAGTGAGTCTCACTGAGGCTCTGTCCTGAGGCGTCTCGGTTTGACCAAGTGACATCTTGGTGTGGTTCATCCAGGCTGGTCGTATGGAGGGCCTTGAGCTTGTTCTGGGCGTATATTTTGTCCTGTTGCACACACACACACACACACACACACACACACACACACACACACACACACACACACACACACACACACACACACACACACACACACACACACACACACACACACACACACACACACACACACACACACACACACACACACACACACACACACACACACACACACACACACACACACACACACGAGCTTAAATAATTAATCAGAATTCAGATTTATTTTTAATTTCTGAACAGTTGCTATTTTCATGTTAAAGGGGTCCTATCATGCTTATTGTTCGTATTTGTATGTTGTGCCTCTGCTGTGACCATATACAGTCTATGGCTGTGACATGTCTCCATGCTTTAATGTTCAAAAAGGTATTTATTTGTCTCATACTGCCTGATTGGTTAGCTGGCCGGCTCTGTTGTGATTGGTCAACCGCTTAGGTTAGTCCCGCCCATTAACTTACCACCGTACAATGTGTTTGAGTGTTAGCCTATGGAATTGTATGCAGCTCCCTTTAGGAAGTTGAATTCATTATGCTGTTTTAATGCAAAATGGTTTTATGATCTAGCAAGATTATAGGATATAAAGTTGAAAGAGATATCGTTACCATTCGAGCGAGCTTCAACTCTTCCTTAAGAGAACGAGCTTCCTGTCTGAGAAACTGCATTTCTGCCTCCCTCGCCCTCAGGATCACCTGAAACATACAGAACATGCTATAATTGATATGTTGTGTACAGTGTAATGGTATGGGAAATTAACATACGTTTACATTTTGTACAGGTTGGATAAATGACAGATAACAATAAAACAACAACTCAAGTTATGGATCAGTGAGGCCATATACAAAGCTCTTGTACCATTACACACAAATAAAAGTTAATCATTAAAGGTCCCATGTCATGCTTTTCCGGTTATTACCCGTCCCCTTGTTTGTTATGAAGGTTTTTCTGCATGTAAACGGTCTGCAGAGTCACAAACCCTCAAAGTACACCCTGTAGCGAGTAAAACTCTAACACAGAAAATATGTGTCTATGCTGCCCCAGAACGCCTCGTTGGAGATTTCTCTTTTTCTTCCTGGGTACAGTGACGTGCCCATACCCAAATGGACCAATCCGTGTAGCCGTTACGTTACGTCCACGGAGCCGTTACGTTAAGTCCGTGGATTGGTCCAAATTGACCAATCCACGGACTTCCTCAAATACACAATCTTTTCTCAGCTGCAGCTCTGCCGATTTCTCCTCCCTGACGGCGGGACGCGGCGAGGCTAGGCTGCGGGTGTGTGTGTGTGTTCGGGCTGGGTTTCGCTGTCTCGCAGACGGCCACTGGGCTCATAGGGAGAGGGGGGGCAGGAGCTCCAACAAGTCGATTAGGACAGAGAGTGAATACACATACTATGCAGAGATGCTGTATGAGAAACCAATGTGAGTTTGGAAAATTGCACAATATAAATCTATTTTAGTAGACCTCAACAATGGAATTATGATCAGTAGAAATGGCCATGACATGGGACCTTTAAAAACAAAAACAGAATCACTGCTTACTTCTTCTTTTTTATGATTATGAATTGGGTGAAATAAAGGCTGTACTCTCTGTTTTCCAGACACTCACCTCCATTTCATAGAAGTCGTTGACTTGAGGGCCGACCTGGGACTGTTTCCCATTCAGTGAGAAATGCAGCTGAGACATTTCATCTGTCTCCCTCTGTAAGAAATGTCAGGAGACAGGAGACGGTGAATACAACACATTCTCTCAATGTTAAAATGAGGATCTTAATTGAATAAAAAGGAAGAATAAGGAGCGTCCCTTGGGGCTAAGAACATGTTGATACCTGTTTCTTTTTCAGCTCCTTGTTTTGTTTCTGGTACTGAATGGAGGACTGCCTCTCCTCCTGCAGCTCCTGGCTCAGCTGAGAGTGTTCCAGACATTTCTGAGTGTGTTGCACCGACAGCACCTCGAGCTCCTTATGCATCAACTGAAACTCCTTTCTGCAGAGGCATGATGTTGAACAGTAAAGTGACTATAGATTCAGAAAATAATCTTTTAAAGAATTAGAGGTCGATTTGGTTGAAATGGCCTTGTGTTACATTCTGAAATAGCTCTTGTGTGTGTCACTATGCAGGTATCAGCACCACGGACAGCAGTCAGTGACACAGGCTCGTTCATCACTAAATACACCATGAACCAGTAGCCCTGCTGCAATAAAAGCTGCAGTGACAGAGTGAGATGTATGCTACTGTTTCTTAGGAGATTAATTGTAAGAGAAATAACAAAAACGCAGTAAAAGGAAAAGCAGCCACTTACTCATATTCATTTTGCAGTTGAGTGATGTCAGCGCTCTTCTTGATGTGCTGAGACTGCCGGCTTTTCTCCAGCTCCACTTTATGGGCTCTTCTCATCGCTACAATAGCTGTAGAACGAGGTGAAATGTGCATCAACAAGAGGTGGGAGAAGCACTCACATCTTGTACTTCATGAGTAAAAGTACCAGAGAGTAGGAATACTCTGTTACAAGTAAAAGTCCTGCATTAAAAATGTTACTCAAGTTAAATTACACAAATATTAGCATCAGAATATACTTTAAGTGCCAAAAGTAAAAGTACTTATTATGCAAATATGTCCATTTCAGAATACTATATATAATATGTTATATTATTATAATTGTTGATGCATTAAAGTGTTCTCAAAGCTGGTAAAGGTGCAGCTAGTTTGAATGACTCTGTATACTGCAGCTTGTGAATGTTACTCCAGGTGCAACTTAAGTCTTATTGAAGAGTTCTTTACATTTCACATAATTAATCCAAATATACAGAGTAACTAAAGGTACAAAATAAATGTAGTGGAGTAAAAGTACAGTATTTACCTCTGAATTGTATGGAGTAGAAGTAGGAAGTAACATAACATGGAAATACTCAACTAAAGTACAAGTATCTCAACATTGTATAGTACTTGAGTAAATTAGTTACTTCCCAATGATCAACTAAACACTGTTACAACTTCTACAAATGCTTCCGATATTGAAAAGAAAGAACCGTAAAGAGTTTGCATTGACTCAACAGGCCTCAATGCTTTTCCTGTTGTTTGACTTCCTGCTGAAGACCCTCACCTGCCATGGTGGCGGCGGTCTCTTCCTGCAGCAGCTTGTCTCTCTGCTTCAGCAGCGCTGCCATCTCTGTCTGATGCTGCTTCTGCAGGTCTGAGATCAGCTGCCGGTGCATCTCCTCCATAGCAGCGAAGCCCTGATCACAGGTCGCCTGTATTTACATTGAGAAAAGGTTCAGTATTGATAAGGTAGTACTTAGGTAATGTATGTGCAGTAGTCGTGTGTGTGTTAAAATATAACTTGCTATACAGAAGGGGAAAAAAAGGGATTCTCATAAATCTGTGTGTGTGTGGCCTAGCATTACCTAAATCTGTTTACACAGTCACGTGTGGGGACTCGCCTCCCTTATGGGGACAAAATGGAGGTCCCCATGAGGGGAATCATTAATTTTAGGGTGAAGACTTGGTTAGGGGTAGGGTTAGGCATGTGTTGGTTATGGTTAAGGTTAGGACAAGTCTCCAGGAAATGCATGTAAGTCAATGTAATGTCCCCCGAAGTGATGTATACATGGTAGGGATGCTCCGATCGCCAATTTCGGGGCCGATCACCGATCACCGATCGCCGGAATCAGTATCGGCCGATACCGATCGCCGATCCGATCGAGTGGGCGGGGCCTAAATGGAAGATTTAAACATCACTTTAAATCTTCCATTTAAAGTGATGTTTAAAACTCAGTTAATGGGGCTCATTCACTGGAGCTTCCACAAACAACAATCAACTTAATTATTACATTCAAATGATGTACATTATTCAAGTTTACATTCACTTTGGATAATAACACGGGAGAAATTAGCGGAAGCGCTCTCTTTTCCTCTCTCCCTCTCTCTCTCCCCCCTCTCTCCCTCTCCTGACAGCCTGTCAGTATCTCATGCAGCTCACTGATTCAGTAATGAGTGACCCGACAATGAAGAATAAATATATTTATAATAACTAGTTTAGCTTGTTCCAGAGGTAGATAAAATAGCTAAGTGTGTTAGATCTAACTCTTACGGTACGTCCACACAGCAGCTTTTCAAAAATCTTGAAAATCTTGAAGCTGGGCGTGTCTGAAAGCTTGGGGATTTTTTGCGAGCAACGCGACCAACAACCAATCACATGAATCTCCCGCCCCCGACATACAAAGCAAAAAACCCCGGGGATTTTATGCGAGCAATATATATATATATAAACTCCCCAAACAGGCGAAAACGTAACAGTTTCACCCACTGTCTCTGCCACCTCCCTCCATGCCTGGTTCCTCCGGTTTGTATCCCGTTAATAGTTCTGGTCGTAAAGAACCGGGTGATTTGCTACCGTAATTTCTCGTTTGGAATATGAGGAAATGAACTGCGGTCTGGTTCTCCCTGTGTGTGTGTTTCGCTGCGCTTACCTGTCCGGCGGGCGGAGCTGCAGGATTTCTGCTTCACACACGTTGCATACCGCTATTTTACTGTCTTTTTCGGACACCTTAAAATAATGCCAGACCGGTGAAGCCATTTTGGCGAGCTTGTTTTGCCGCACACAGAGAAATGTGTCATGTATTTTACGTCATGCGATCGGCACTCGCGATCGGCATGTTTAGAGAGCACCGATCGATCGGTAGAGAGTGAGTATCGGCCGATATCGATCGGTGACCGATCGATCAGAGCATCCCTAATACATGGTATGTGTGCGTGTGTTTCATACTCTTACTGTAAACTATTTTTTCAGCTGTGATTTGTTCATTTTGATTTCAATAAATATACAATAAAGAACTAATAGACCCAATAAATGTTATGTTTGTATGTGCAGCAACAAAGACGTCCTGTATTGATGCATAATGCTTGTTTTGTATTTAGAAGTTCTGTATTGATTATTTAGTAGAACATTTGTGAGATTATAATAGTGTAGAGAGGTTGTGTGTGTTTTGGGATTGTATACTCTAAACCTTTATTTCATTAGGGATTGATTGAATTGAATATTTAATATACTATAAAGAACTAATAGGCATTGCACCTCAGCATCTCAGCACCTTGTGTTTGTTTCCTGAAGTACGGCAAAAGTGTGTGTTACCTCGTGTGTTTCTTTCAGGTAAGCCTCTTCTGACTCTGTGCAGATGTTGCTCTGTTTTCTCTTTGCTCTTCTGATCCTCCAGCTCAAGGCGCAGGTCGTGGTTCATCTTATGAAGACGCTGTAAAACCAAAGCTTGTTCTGAAGACGAGTTGGAGTTTGAGAGGAGGTCGTTCTGCGGAACAAAGTGAGCAGTGTTAGTGTCAACTGTGCTTTCATGCTTATGGACAAGTAACTTAAAGGGGACCTATCATGCAAAATGCACTTTTGTACGTCTTTTATACATGAATATGTGTCCCCGGTGTGTCAGGGAACTCACCAAGTGTCAGAAAACACAACCCTGTCTCTTTTCCTCCATACCCCAAATCTCTAAAAACGGGGCTGCAATGGATCTGATACAGACTGATACAGATTTGAAATATCTCTGACGTCAGAAACAAGGAGCTCCGCCTATATGGGCAACTCTCTACCTATCAGGGGAATGAGAGGTTGCGTGGCATGGTAACAGCATGGTAACAGCATGCTCGTGCCTCGTCCCCCTCCTTTGCAGGGGGGCGTGGTCAGCTGCAGCTCATTTGCCACAGAATCAGCCCTTGTGAAGGCAGGGCTGGAATAGAGCAAATAGAGCGAAATGAGGCATGGCTAAAATGCATGATCTGTTTGGTATTTTGAAAAAAAAACTTCACAGACATGTTTTATATAGGTATGGCCCTACAATATATTATTCAAATATAGCATGATAGGTCCACTTTAACTTCTAGGGTTTAACTTTCAAATTATCTGGCATCCTAGCTTGCCTTTTTTACAGAGCAATGTGTGTTTTTCGCAATATGGCAAATTACATTAGTGCATCCCCTTCAAACTTATTGCTACTTAAAGTGAAAATGTATGAATGTTATACCATTTCACTTGCATGCCTCGCTCTCTCTTGTTGCACCTCATCCCGCAGATTCCTGTTTAACTGCCGCAGTCGAGAGAGTTCCCTCTGTGTTTGCTCCAGCTGTAGAGAACATATTAAGAAAGCTGTCACACTAACTAGCATGCTTTGATTTATTCAGGTGAACATGCTTCAAGCTATTGTTTTTTTTACACACATACTCATTATTCATGTATAAAGAGTAACTATTGTAGTTTTTATCATCGGTTTTTATTTAGAATATCACCTCTATGACAAGTGGCGCAGTTTGCTGCTTCTCCTTCTCCTTTGTGCTCTCAGTATTTGACTGCATTGTTGTGGAAGTAGAGCCGGCTCTTCCCTCAACACACGAAGACGCACCGGTCACACCTGAGGCACAGGTAGTACTTTTGATATAAAATGAAACAATATGAAGTCGTTTTGTATAATATATTGGGGGAAATTGAATCATCGGCCAATAAAGGAACAGTTATATTAATATGTGTTATTATTATATGTACTTTAAGATATATATATTTATTATTACAAATTGTAGCAGATAGAGTATCGGGCAAATTGCCATCATTGACTCCAATAGATTATAATCCAACACTCAAGTAGAGAAAAATGTATTCATTATTTACAATAAAAGTTTAATTTTATCTACTTTACTAGAAAATATATATTTGTATTATAATAATGAAGACTGGAAACACCTATAACCTCTAAATGTACATTATTATGTGTTATAACGATGATGAAATAGTAGCCAATATTGTCCAAATTGCTCTCATTGACTTAACAGCAACAGCACAACAAGCTTTTCGTATGAACTTGACTAGAACAAATATGAATATAATATAAACGTAGAGGGGAAGCACCTTTACCTTCCACCACCTGCCCAGGAGGAATGATGGGAGACGGAGCGGAGGAGGCGGAGGGTGAGATGGGGGAGGCCAGATGAGAGGAGGAGATGGCAGGCGATGCAGAGCTTCCATCAGCAGAACGCCGCTCTGCCTCCGGCTGCAGGCTGGGCTCCTGATGTTTCTGCTGCTCCTGTGTGTCCTCTGCACAGTCGCTGCTGCTGGGCTCGGGGTGTTCAGCTCTCTCCGGGCCCTCGGCTGAGTCTGGAAGCTGTGATTTTAGGGGAGTTTTCTGCTCTGAAAAGGAGCTGCGAGGAATAACAAATAAATATGTTTTGACTATACGTCATATGCACCAACGTCTATAAAATATCTTGACATTAGTAAAAGTAGAGACCCTTTAACAACTTTATTGACCTTGTGACGTCAGAGGTAGGACTGCGCCTCACATTTTTCAACATTGCGTGGACCCAGTTGTGTCGCATAGAGGTCATGGCACAGAGTGTTTGCACCCCATCTATGGTCTGTGGCAGAGTCCCGCGGGTACCCGACGGGTGACCCGCAAAAAAGGTGATTCGCGGGTGGTATTTTTTCAAACGCTTTTTTCCGGGTTCGGTTCTGGGTAAAGCAAAGATGATGCGAGTCGGGTCGCGGGTATTGCATAATAAATATATTAAAATAATCATAATTTAGTTTAATGTTTAAATCCTCAGACCTCTCCCCCGCGGGACCGCGCATAATCATAACCTCTGCAGCGCATCAATCTGCTTCTGAGCGCGCCACATTCGAAATGGCTGAGGTGAAGCTCTCTAGCGGAGAATACAGCATTTTCAATAACACTTCCTCAAGAGCGAAATCCAACGTCTGGGAGGCTTTTGGTTCCTAGATGGAGAAAATAACCAACATCCCACGCTTTTTGAGACAAATATGCAACTGCGTGTGTTAATAGTTGCACGTTTTCACTGCTCATATATAGGCTATGCGGGTTCGGGTCGGGTTGCGGATCTTGTGCCGACGGGTCGGGTCGGGTTGCGGAACTAATTGGCAATATGTGCGGGTAGCGGGGCGGGTTCGGTATTGCACGTCGCGGGTGCGGGGCGGGAGCGGGTCTTGAAAATCAGACCCGTGCAGGACTCTGGTCTGTGGGAAGAGAAATATCATTTATAATTACACACCTTAAAGTTGAGTTAGTGGATATGTTAGCTTTCCAGTTGAATGTTTGTGTTATGCTTTATTAACTTATCACAGTTTATTTCAAATTATGGATTTAATTGATTTACCCTCAATATTTTAGTCCCTTTACTCGAGCATCCAATGTGAGACTTAGATAACCTTTACTGTAATAATGTGTAGAGGGTTTGTTCCCTACTGGTACATCCAATAAGAAAACAATACAATATAACAACTAAGAAAGCAGAAATATTGGCAGTCTTGTATGAGGTTTTGTAAGAAGGTATTCATAAAGACACATTACCTGTTTCTTTACTTTGTTGCAGGTATGATAACATGCAGAGGAGGGAGACTCCTGAAGCTCAGAGGAGCTGCTTGCTTTCATTTGCTCCTCCTCATCCGCATCGAACTGATCCTCGTCATCCCTTTAAGGATGGAAACATAAACAAGCCCAGCAATTTTACATAATTCAAAAATATAGCACAACAGCAGCATTTCATAAAGCAACAACAAAAAGTAAAACCTAGCGTTATCTGAGTTCTTTAAAACAACAAACCTGAGCTGCTCCTCCGAATAAGACAGCAGTTTCTTTGCTGCAGTTGGTCCTTGTTTGACTGCATGCTCTGGATCTATTTCAGAGACAAAAGCTGTAAGTCATACTTTTTCAGAAGCTCCTTTAGTTATATGTATCCATTCAAATCTCTTCACTCAGGTATTTTTCCACAGGCCCTGAAAACTGCAGTCATTAAACCGCTCTTAAAAAAGAATAATCTAGATGCTTCAGTAATGAACAATTACAGGCCCATATCAAACCTCCCATTTCTAGGTAAAATCATTGAAAAAGTTGTTTTTCAACAGTTGAGTAATTTCTTGCATTTAAATAACTGTTTTGATGTGTTCCAGTCAGGCTTTCGTCCAAACCACAGCACTGAGACTGCTCTTGTAAAGGTCTTTAATGACATCCACTTAAACACAGACAGTGGCAGAACTTCAGTGTTAGTATTATTAGATCTCAGTGCTGCGTTTGACACTGTTGACCACAGCATATTACTAGACCGACTGGAGAACTGGGTGGGACTTTCGGAAACAGTTCTGAATTGGTTTGAATCCTACTTAAAGGACAGAAACAACTTTGTTTCTATAGGTAAATTCACATCTGAGTTGACAAATATGACATGTGGGGTTCCTCAAGGCTCCATCTTGGGGCCTCTTCTCTTTAACATCTACATGCTACCACTGGCTCAGATAATGAAGAACAACAAAATAAGTTACCATAGCTATGCAGATGACACACAAATTTACGTAACAATTTCACCAGGAGACTATGCTCCAATTCAAACACTGAGTAAGTGCATTGAACAAATCAATGACTGGATGTGTCAGAACTTTCTCCAATTAAACAAAGATAAAACTGAGGTAATGGTTTTTGGAGCCAAGGCAGAACGTATAAAAGTTAGCGCTGAGCTTCAGTGTGCAATGTTCAAAACAACAGATAAAGCCAGAAATCTAGGTGTAGTCATGGACTCTGACCTGAGTTTCAACAGTCACATTAAAACTGTTACTAAATCAGCCTACTATCACCTAAAGAATATATCTAGGATTAAAAGACTAATGTCACAGCAGGATTTTCCATGCTTTTATCTTCAGTAGACTCGACTACTGCAATGGTGTCTTCACAGGTCTCACTAAAAAATCTATTAGGAAGCTGCAGCTAATTCAGAACGCTGCTGCTCGAGTCCTCACTAACACTAAGAAAGTGGATCACATCACTCCAGTTCTGAAGTCTTTACACTGGCTTCCTGTGTGTCAAAGAATAGATTTCAAAATACTGCTGCTGGTTTATAAAGCACTGAATGGTTTAGGCCCAAAATACATTTCTGACCTCCTGCTAAATTATGAACCATCCAGATCTCTCAGGTCTTCAGGGACTGGTCAGCTTTCTGTCCCCAGAGTCAGAACTAAACATGGTAAAGCAGCGTTCAGTTATTATGCTCCAAATATCTGGAACAAACTCCCAGAAACCTGCAGGTCCGCTGCAACTCTTACTACTCTTACCACTTGGAAAGTGCTATATAAATAAACTTGCCTTGCCTTGCCTTATTTCTAAAACCAATTAAACAACTACTTTGCTGTGGCGCTTAAGAGAAAACATTGAAAGAATGATGAAAAAAATAGCAACCACATTTAGATTTCTATACAAACATAGATGGACTTTAAAATAACTTAATTTGGATGCATATTCTGTCAAACATACCGTCTCCCGTGGGTGTTTGGTCGAGCCTGTTGAGAGAGCGGCTGCTTCTCATGAAGGGCGCGACAGAAAGAGAGGAGCTCTGGAGGGACGAGAAGCTCCGGCTGCTGCAGAGGCGCAGAGCCTGTCTGCCGGGGCGAGACGCCGCTCGGGGCCCCTGGTGGACGACGCTGCCTCTCTTCAAACTAACACCAGCTTTATTAGCACCAGCATTATTATCACTGGCCGCGTCTCACTACCTCTGGTGCCCAGGCTGTTGCTCCTTCCATAAGTAACGCTGGTTTTGCTGGCAGCCTGTTTACCTCCACTGGACACAGGAACAGCTGCAGGTTCCTTTGGGAGAGACAACATAGGCTGAACCTCTCATTTCAAGTTTCAAGGCTTTATTGTCATATGCACATTAGCTACAGTGTAGATATGGCAATGAAAAACTGAAGTCCCAGGCTCCCCCAACAGTGCAACCTGTGACTTAAGTTGTTCATGGTCTGAGTAGATACCTCATAAATAAGACAGGATTGTAGGTATAAAGTTCAGGTGTAAGATTAAGACAGTAAAGCATAAATTGTCCTGTCACCCTGCACTTCTATTAAACAATTATTAAGTGGGCGTCACAATGTTATTCATATATTTAATTTGACAGTAAAGAGGTATACATTAAAAGAAAGCATTGGAGGTTATGATAGTTTTGTGTGGCCCAAGTTAATGAAAATAGGTTTCAGTTGGCAAACATCTGTCACTGAAGATTGTTAAAAGGTAGAATCTGTTTTAGTAGTAGTATTTAAGTACAGTCTTAGTAGTAGTATTTAAGTACAGTTTCGACAAATATAGAGTGTTATAAATTATGTGCCAATAATTAAGATAAAGTGAAGTATATGATTGATTATGTGCGTGTTTGTTGCACCGAATGCAATACATACTAGACTATTTAAAAATGAAATGTCAATTAGTAATGGTGGTAATTTTACTTTGGCAATAAATCAACTCTTTTCACCATCATTTGTCAGAATGGTAACAGGAAACATGAACATGGCAAAAGTTAAACAACATTTTAACATATATTTTTGTATGAAGTAGAGAATAAGCTAAATAAAATGATCACATATAGACCAGAATGAACATGCCCACTCTTTCTTCTGTCATGATGTTGCTCATTATTATTATTTCAGCTGCCATATTGGGACAATGCAAGCATGTTTTTTATTATAATGATATGGCCTTCAGTGTCAAAATGAACATTTTTAGCAATGATGCCTTAACATTCATATATAAACAGGAAATATGCTGACTCACCTCGGCGCCCTGGACATCATTTTTAAGCAGTAAGGTGAAAAAAACCCTTGTATAGACTTTAAAGATAAACGTATAAACTTCTGGCTGGTGCAAATATCCATCTGCAGTGAGATGTGCTTCCTCTCACTAAGGCAAAGTCCAGAGAAATCAAATCACAAGGAGGTCTATACAATAGTGTCCTGAAGAAACACGCACATAATCCCATACACAGTTGACAAACTCTATTAGAGTTTGGCAGGATTAGGCCAACAGTTTAACAGGATTACCTCGCTTCATTTTTAGTGATCTTGACAAACAAGAAAAACAAGAAAGCCCATTAAGGTTATATAAATACACCATATATATATATATTTATTAGTTTTTTTATAAACAATTAAAAAAGAATATACATGTATGACATTTCTTATTATTGGAATATTGGAATATATATGGAATTACTGCATTCCATTCATTCCACCCAGAGTTCCATGGAATGTCAAACAGAGACATTCTAGGACTCTAGAACACCTAAGAATTCTACTAGGCCAATCTTCATATATCAGTCAGTCAGTTGAACTCAGTTTCTTGTCAAGACTGGCTGTTTTAATTTGTCACTGTCTTATTTCAATTTTTTTGAAAAAAAACATTACTGACCTGATCTACAGGCAACAGGTTTTCTGTTACAACATGGCTTTCTCTTTTGACAGCGACCTCCAGGTCATCAGAGGAGCAAAGCTGTCCTCCAAGTTTTCAGACTACCTTGTTCTGGACTTAATTGGACAAGGAGCCTTTGCAAAAGTCACCAAGTGTGTCAAGTCCGCCACCAATGAAACGGTGGCTGTGAGGATAACAAAGACACAGACAGAAAAAGAGCATGGCATCCTGCAGAAGCTCAGGAGCTTTGACTCTGTTGTGGGGAACTTTGTAAGGTGGGACACCTCATTCCTCTACAAAGACCATCTCTGTCAAGAGTTTGAGCTTCTGGATATGAATCTGAAGGAGTTTGTGGATACGAGAAAGACCTTGTCTCTACACCTGAAAGATATCCGGCCTATTGTACATCAGGTGGCAACAGCTCTGAAAGTCCTGAAAGGCTTAGGGATCACTCACACTGATGTCAGACCAGAGAATATTATGCTAGTGGATCACATACGGCAGCCATTAAAGGTCAAACTTATCGACTTCGGCTCCGCCTGCGATGCCACAAAAGCAGAGCAGGTCCCATCAATGCAGCACACGTGGTACATGGCTCCAGAGGCCATTCTGGGACTCCTCTGTGACGAGCCCATAGACATGTGGTCTCTGGGCTGCATTGCTGTTGAGCTCTTCCTGGGCTCTCCGCTGTACCCCGGGAGCTGTGAATATGACATGATCTGCAAGATAACACAGACTCAGGGTGAGATGCCAGGGCACCTCCTCAATGCTGGACTCAAAACAAGAAAGTTTTACCTGAACACTTGTCCAAATAAGTGGACACTCATGACACCACATGAGTATGGAGGCATGTCAGTGATTGACGGCATGTTCAGCTCCCTAGATGATCTGAAGAAAGTCCAGCCGAAGCAAGACAGTCATGCCTCAAAAGCACATGCCATGAGAGATAAGGCTGATCTGGAGAACTTTGTGGAGCTGATCAAGCAGATGCTGCAACTGGATCCTATTAAGAGAATAACACCCAGCCAGGTGTTGCAGCATATTTTCGTTACAACGAGCCATCAGATGGACTTCTGTCCTCCACAAAGTCTGAGATCCACACAGCAGCCATCCTCAAAAACCAGATATTCTCCTGGGGCTAAAAGTCCAGAAAAACCATTGAAACTGGTTGAGAATACTTCAAGCATCACTCTAATCCGTCCTCAGAGGAAAATAAAGAGGGTCTATGGTAGAAACAGATGCAGAGAATGCGCTTCCCCTGTAAGGAAGAAGAGGAGGACTTGTGGAGGTGGACCTTCAGTGAAAAGGCGTTATTGGGAAATTCCAGATGGCACTAGAGGATTTGGAGATTTCACTTCCCCAGAGAGAAAAAAGAGGAGGATCTGGGAAGATAAACCAATGCCAAAAAGGCGATATTCAAAGGCTAGGAAAAGAAACCCAAAGACATCCTCATCAGGGAAGAATATGAGAAGGATCTGTGAAGATGCACCTCTGTTGGTAAATAAGCCCATTGGTAGCATTTCAAGTGGCAGCCCAACAATGTTGAAGATCCCATCACCAGAAAAGATGGTAGAGAAAGTTACACCTCAGGTTAAAAGGCCTTCTGGTCAGATTTCCGGTGGCAGCACGACAGTCTCAAATATCTCATCACCTGAAAAGATGATCTGGGAAGCCACACCTTTGGCCAAAAGTACTTCTGGTCAAAAGTCATGGGGCAGCACAACAATCCCAAAGCTCCCATCTCCAGAAAATATGATCTGGGAAGCCACACCTTTGGCCAAAGGTACTTCTGGTAAAAAGTCATGGGGCAGCACAACAATCCCAAAGCTCCCATCTCCAGAAAAGATGATCTGGGAAGCCACACCTTTGGCCAAAGGTACTTCTGGTCAAATGTCATGGGGCAGCACAACAATCCCAAAGCTCCCATCTCCAGAAAAGATGATCTGGGAAGCCACACCTTTGGCCAAAAGTACTTCTGGTCAAAAGTCATGGGGCAGCACAACAATCCCAAAGCTCCCATCTCCAGAAAAGATGATCTGGGAAGCCACACCTTTGGCCAAAGGTACTTCTGGTCAAAAGTCATGGGGCAGCACAACAATCCCAAAGCTCCCATCTCCAGAAAAGATGATCTGGGAAGCCACACCTTTGGCCAAAGATACTTCTGGTCAAAAGTCATGGGGCAGCACAACAATCCCAAAGCTCCCATCTCCAGAAAAGATGATCTGGGAAGCCACACCTTTGGCCAAAGGTACTTCTGGTAAAATGTCATGGGGCAGCAAACACAGCCCACAGATCTCTCCCCCAGAAATAAAGGGGTTGAAGAATATCGTAATTACACAGGAGAAAGACACTACCATGCTACCAAGCACCTCTAAAGACGCTGCTTCCACTGTGAGCCAGCAGAAATCTCTGAACCAGGGGGTCGACAAGAACGGAAAAACTCTAATATGGATCATTGGTTCTGGTTACGTTCAAAGAGGAGAAGTTGCAGCCTATGAGAACTTCGGTGAGAATTTTGGACTTGACGTCAAAGTTCAATGGTTTGGCACAGGAGGCATGCTCTGGAAGGGAGTACTACCCCGCTTTCAGGCAGAGTTGTCAAACTCTCAGAGACCCCCTGACATTTTGGTCATCCACGCCGGCGGCAACAGCCTGGGAACAATGCCTGCAATGAACCTTGCATCAGTCATGAACAATGAATTGATGAAGCTCCATTCACAGTTTCCTTCAATGGCCATTGCATATTCCTGCATCACCGAGCGGCAAGTGTGGAGAAATGGACCTCCAGGGAAGGTCAACTATGACAGGAAGTGCGTCAACACATTTATGCAAAAGTCTGTTGGCAACCATGGTGGTGAAGTAATTCAACATCCCCTCCTGAGTTTTATTGACAACAACATATATCTCCCAGACGGAGTGAACTTCAGCAAGAAGGGGAATGGAATATTTGTGACCAGCATCCGCAGTGTCGTGATGAAGATCCTTCAGAAATCTCACACCTAACTGCGAAACAAACATGTCTGATATGGATCATTGGATCTGGTTACGTTCAAAGAGGAGAAGTTGCAGCCTATGAGAACTTCGATGAGAATTTTGGACTTGACATCAAAGTTCAATGGTTTGGCACAGGAGGCATGCTCTGGAAGGGAGTCCTACCCCGTTTCAGACAGAGTTGTCAAACTCTCAGAGACCCCCTGACATTTTGGTCATCCACGCCGGCGGCAACAGCCTGGGAACAATGCCTGCAATGAACCTTTCATCAGTCATGAACAATGAATTGATTAAGCTCCATTCACTGTTTCCTTCAATGGCCATTGCATATTCCTGCATCACCGAGCGGCATGTGTGGAGAAGTAATTCAACATCCTCTCCTGAGATTTTTTGACAACAACATATCCAGACGGAGTGAACTTTCTCCATGTTCCTGTTGTAAATGTGTCAGCATAATACAATTAAATGCATAAATGTATAACTGTGTACAGTGGTGGAATGTGTGTAGGGTTAGAACTGATTTATATGTTGCAATTAGCAGTAGTGTTTGAAATGTACAATTCATTTAAAATATGCCTTGGTTCATTTTGTATCATCTTCACTGACAAAGGAAAACAATTATAGAGCTAGGGAGAAAATACTGAATAATTTAAGCTAGCTGTGGCAACTATATCGTCACTTGCTAGCAACATAGATAACCTGTATAATGCAATTTTGCACGTTTGATGTTACAATGTAAACAGTAATTATGGCAAAAATAGCTTTCAAATGTTAAAACAAGTGTCAAAATTGTCAATTTTTGGTCATAATGGGACACAGCTATGAACATTAAATAATACTATTACTGATACTACAGACAATATCCTGTATCAATCTTTTCCATTTTTAGTGGTACAGTAGGACTTTTCTATGTCCTTATTATACATAAACAAAAACACATGACAGAAGAGGATGCATTTATTTGTTATTCTTCTGCTTTTTTAAGTGCAGCCAAACTTTACTGAACCGTATCCAGACATCCAGGGCAAACAAGAGGTGGATGGTTCCTGGGTGACAACAGGGCCTTATGACTGCTGCTGTAGTGTTTTAAAATGTAGCCATGAGTAAAAAGTAAAACTTGGTAACCTCATGTAAATTGAGATGCATTACCTCAGACTATAACTACTTCACATGACTAAACCCCCCTGACATAAACCCTAATATAGCTCATGTGTCTCTGCAGATCGATTTGTGTAAATCCACAATATACAAGAAGCGGGTTGTTTGGCATAAAATACCTTATATTTAACGAATAGGACCAGACTGGGAAGAACATTGCTTAGAATTCCGCATTTTATGACCCAGTAAACCCACAAAAAGTGATGATAGTAAGCAAACAAAGCATGTAGACCAGGGGTGCCCAACCTTTTTGAACCGAGAGCTACTTTCAAAGTTGCCAGTCTGCCGAGATCTACCTGTCCAAATAGAGAGGCGTAGCCATTACTGACAGCCTACTACCAGGTAAATACACACTTCTACTTGTATAAAACTGACCTTTGTACGATTAATATTTCATAAAATACTGCAGATCCTTTATCTTACCTCTTTCTAATCTACACACATTTTACTGAAGTTACACAACAGTGTTGTTGATACATAGTTGGAGTTTATTCACACGTCACATAGGTCACCTACTACAGTGGGTAATGTTTTCAAGAAACATTGAACAGTGCTGCCACATATGACACAGGAAAAAAGAAAAAACTCTGAACCCTTTCTTTGCCATTATATAAAAATAGTGTTGCTACAAAAGTATAAATTAGGCTTACTAATAAGACAACTCAGATCTGAAGCTACACAGGAATCTGCTGCCAAAGTGCAATAAAAAAGATCAAATTAATGGAATCAAACCCTTTTTTGTAGCATTTTAGTAGAGTATAAAAAGAAATGCCTTTAAAATAGGATGCAAGCAACACTAGTTTCTTAACCTGAATTGATGATAGACTATAATCAATTTAAGTTTGCATTCTTATACTATTTTGTACAATAATTATAATGAATAAGTTCAAACAAACTAAAACTTACAGCTGATTAATAACGGTATCTAACTTGAGTTTTTATTATATCAAAAACCTGTTGAAATGCTACTGTTATTTTTACTGTCCCCCAAAAAGCTCGTCGGCAGCCTCCAGGAATGCTTCTTACACAACTTCGCCGTCTTTGAAAGACTTCATGTGTTTCGCAAGAACGTGCCTGACATGATAAGATGCTCTGGTAGCAGCCTTGCTCTTGTTGTTGGACCTGGTGAAAATGGACTGCTGTGCATTTAGCTGTCCTTTCAGGCCCCTCCCCTTTTGGGAGCGTAGGGCAGAATTAGCAATAGAGTCTGGCTGCAGACCGCAGCAAGGAGGCGGATCGTATAGAGGCGTTTCCTAAAAGTGATCATACCACTTGCTCCTTCTATCGATTCCCGTCTGATGAAAGGACCAGGAGTCGCTGGATCAGACATATCAGGTAATATACATGTTGTGCATGGAACATAGTCAAGTTAGCTACCTAGCTAGTAGCGACGAGTAGCGAGCACATTAGTTAGCATTACATTACTTAGCCTTGTCATTTTTAGTAGCCTTACCATGAAGTTATTATTTTATTACATGAAGTAAACCAAAATGTTAAACAGTAACCAAACATGATGGTAAGTATTTCGTGAAACATTTGAAGAGTAGCCTACTGCGCCCTCCACCGGGTGCTAAGGAAGCAGTTCAGGGAGAGTCGAAGGCAGGCAGGGAGCTTTGCATGACATTCTTCTGGACGTGTTTCATTGTGATGACAATCTGTTTGTTGGAAAGACAGTCGTTGTGTGCTTATTGAGAGAAAATTGTTAGAAGAGATAATTATTCAAAGTTTTGTTACTTTAAAGTGTTGTTACTGACCTTTTTCTCTTTTATGTTCTTTACCTCACCTGTAACTGCTGAGACGTTGAGGAACATGCATACTGACCTGCTCTGGCAACCTGATTTCCACTGTACGTAATAGTATTTGGTTATGGTATATTATTTATATACATCAAAGGCACAATGCACCCCCCAGAGACACACATGTATTGAGTGTGATATTTTGCATAGGTCATGTGAAATCATCTTTACATACTAGAAAACTTTAGGAGCGGCAACTTGTTTTGAAATTGAATTTTTAATATCCGATAATAAAGTTGATCCGTTTTCTTTATTCTTCTCTCTTCCCAGCTCCATCCATCACCATTCTCTGTTCCTGCAGGTCCTGCTTGCTAATCAATGCTCATATTTTTTTACACAATTACAAATAAAGTCATTGTATTGTATGACATGAAGTTGTGCTTCATTCGGAGTCAATAATAAATGCATTCTGCCTTCAACTGCGCAATGATTGTGGACTGCACCGACATCCATGTAGCTGCCCCCCAGTAAGATGAACCAAGCAAAGAGGGTCACCATCATGCCCAAGGACATCCAGCTGGCCCGCCGCATCCGCGGAGAGAGGGCTTAGACTGACCTGAGACCAGCACACCCAAACACAACAGCTCTTTTAAGAGCCACCTACATTTTCAAAGAGTTGCAATCCTACGTTATTATAATGATTAAACTGGTTCATGTATCACTTAGTTTACTGAACCGTGATGAATGAAAGAAATGAGTGAGTTAGTGGTTTACTGAAGTTACAAAGACATTAATATATGAGTAACAGGTCAGTGTAAACACAAGCTTCTGTCAATTATGGATCATTCAAACTATTTCTATAAAAATATGTAATAAAGTTCTAAAACAAGTATTCGGTATATTCCTTGATAGCTTTTGGAGAAGGTTGTTTTTAAGTTTACTAAAATCTATCGTTTCAACTGTTTCACTTTATAAAAAAGGAACAGGTGAGGAGAGCATCATTGAGTTTCTTATTCTGTCAGTAAATTATCCAAATGAATGTTTTTCATTATTTTAGTCAACCCTAAACAAATTGATTGTACCTTTTAATGATGACCTTACATGGTCGGCAAAGTTAAATTAACTTCAGAAAATCAAATCTGTTCTGAGAAAAAACTAATAAATGTTTAAAGATAGGAATTTGCCATCCCACTGAAAAACAGTCCGTAGAGATTTAAAGGCGTAGTTGTAGTTCAGTCCAACGTTTCATTTGGATTCATTTCTCCAACAGTCAACTATTTTCATAAAGAATATATATATTTTTCAAAGTCAACTTTATTGTCAATCTTACTCAGTTTGAGAGATCAAAAAGACGTTTAAATAAAATTATACAATTTACAGATATGTATACAAATATATATATCCTATATACACCATCATGTATAATGATGGTGTATGATGTAGAAGGAAGTGTGTTAGATAACAAGTAAATATAGAGTTACATACAGATCCATGTTACAGCAAAAGATGGAATAACTCAGAAGCACACAGTATAATAATAATTACATGCAACAATTAAATAACTGCTCAGCATCTCCACCACAATCCCAATCTGCTGTGTCCTGTTTTCCTCCCCCCTGCATAACACCCCATCACACATACGAAACACAACGCAGAGTCCGAGGGTGTTAAGAGTATGTTTATTGAAATGTCCTCCTCTCTACTGGCCAACACAGGGAGCATATGCTGGGTGTAGAATTGTTCCAGGAGGAGGAGATTTCCATGCCATGCAGGGTCTTTGGGGATGGGGATGATGATCGCCTCCTTCGTGGTCCACACAACAAAGTAGCAGAGACTCCGGTCTGTGATATGCAGCTGCCCTTGGACCTGGTGCCAGTATGGGTGATTCTCCTTGAGAATATATGACCCACCCTCCTCACGGAGACAGAAGGATGGTAACTGGACTGCCTCCGCGATGGTCATGTTCCTCTGGCTGTGTGGACACTTCACCTCCAGCAGGGCAGATGGCTGCACAAGTCCATCGGGTGATGCTCCCAAAACACCCGACTCACTCACAAAGAGACCAGACTCGATTCGAACACTGTTACTTGATAGGCCTCCACAAAAGCCTCCACAAAAGCCTTCACCCCTTCGGCCTCGTTTACAACCCCCCAGTTGACAGTTGGCGATGTCTCCGGCCAGTGGGTTGTATGTCTCCTCTCGCTGTTGGTAAAGTTGAGACACCGGCTGGACTACTTTGGAAGTGCCAGGCTTCCTCCACTGGCACTCAACATCTGTGGAGCTGATCTGCCACATGGCAAATATTGCCAATGCTGCAGCGTGGCTGCATTTGTACATCTCCTGTGCACAATCACAGACAGCGCTCTGCATCGCGCCATCGTCTCCCATGCAGATCTGTAAAAATAAAGTAAGTACCATTTGTTAGCATGCTATAATAGATTGAATGAGCAATAATACAAGGATGGTCCGGATCTGGGGGTGGGAGGGTTTATTTTTCCATAGTTTTGTCCTCTTGTCTGTTGTTATTGTTTGTTTTTTCTGTATTTTTTGTAATTTGTGTTGTATTGGTTGTGATTGTACATTGTATTTTTCTAAATGTGTATGAATACATTTTTGAAAAACATTTGATCAACAATAAAAAAGGATTTGGTCAGGATCTATACTCAGTGTGTAGTTTATTAATTAATCAATGCTCTCTACATTAGGAAAACACATACCATCTATCCAGAGGGAGTCACACACAGCTGTGCCTAGATAACCAAAATCCTTGAATCTACACACAGCAAATAAACTCAAATGACACAAAGGAGATCACACATACAGTATAGTCGATATAAAACTGTCCGCTTCAATCTGAAGAGCAACTAAAACAAAACACGGGAGTGTACCTTGTTCTTGTGAACACTAATGTTATCCACAGCATACACAGAGACCACGAAGTTCTCAAGGAGAAAACTAGTTGCTAAAACAAAACACGTTAGTGTACCTTGTTAGCTTATGTTAGCTAGCTGACATTAACGTTACACATTGCACTCATATTACTCACCGAAACCTTGTAAAGCCGGTCCCGCATGCTGGCTCTTACAAAACCGACTAACTCCCCTTTCATATAGGTTCAGCTCTCAACGTGCCCAGACTTGTAGTGATTTTCACCTCGTAAAATACTTTTATTCTCATTCTGAAAGAATGTGGTGAAATGTGCTAACGTGACGGCCATCTTTATGTTGGTGACGCGTATTGTGCGAGACGAGAGACCTGTAGTTCACTGAGCGGTTTCACACGAAAAAATGTGTAACTTCACAGTTTTACGACACATTTCTATTTTTTTGACTTGCAAAATGTTCTTTTAAATTGACAAACATCATATGTGTCATTCGTGGCACAATTCAAACGGGATCAAAAGATAACCTTTCTCTCTCCATTGACTTCAATGTATAATTTTCCGCTTCCGGGGTCCCATGGAGGCTTTCGGAAGGGGAGGGACTTCGCCTCTCTATATGACGCTCTCTGTTTCTCATTTATTTTAATGCTTTGAATGAATCATAAACGAACTTTGAAAAATAATAATTATAATTAATTTGCATAAATAATGAAGAGTATACAACCCACAGAGAAGACACATTCATAAATTGTAGGCATATCATTTTTCACTGTTTGTGCAGTGGTAGTAATTATTATTCAAATCAATCAACTACGTTTTATGGAAGATATTGCTGTATATATCATTTAACAACATGAATAGAGGTTTCTGTACACCTAAAATACTGAAGTTTAAGTTACTGTCCTGATGTGTATCATTCATTTGTTCATGTTGTGTCTGGTGGTAAGATTAATAAAAAAAATTAAAAATATATACAGTACATACAAAGAGGAAAGTCTTTATTAAACAAACATTTTATTCTTGGAAGGTGCCTCCAGCATCATAGAAACAGTCAATGCTGCAGAATCCTGCCAGCTCATCTTTTCTGATGATGCCATAACTAATGTTACATAATTATAGAAGACACATCCGAAGTGTTATTTTTACATATTGATTAGCAGCCGACATTTACTGAAAGGATGCGTCCGTCTCTCGTCTGGTTCATTACAACTAGTAGTTACAAACTGTTACAGTTACAACCTTAATCAGTACCGCACATCTTATTACTCAATTCAACCAACCAAGCTAGCCATGTTGTCTATCCGAATCCATACCATATTATTTGATTAAGTTACAGTATGTAGGGCAGGCCTACTTATATTTCCAAGATAATACAAGAGTACACTAGCATCATGCTAAGTGCTGGTTAGCATCACAGCATATACGCTAACCTTAGGTCAATTAGATGATCAGCTTTGGTAACACAAATCAGTATTGTTACCGAGCCTGATAATCTATTGACCTATCTAAGCTTAACGTTATTACAACAGTAGAGTAGGCCTGGTTGCAAACGGGACTATAGGCCAACGTGTTTATAGCATCATGCTAAGTTAGCATTTAATACCACAAACATTTTTACCACATACAACTATTATTTACTTTATTAACGCTTAACGAGGTTGGACAGTCGATGTTGTACTTTGATAACGAGACAATTGTGTGTTAAGAAAAATGACATTACAATAAATATAAACATGCATCTCTGGAAAATACTATTACCGCTGTTTCAACTTGTTGTTCGGCCATCGTGAAAGAACGAATGACTTATTCTGCGAGGATTTATAAAAGCAGCTGGAATCCCTTAAATTGCATTACTGCAACCCAGAGCCCTAGAGAGATAAGAATTACGACACTCCCATAGACCTCCGTTGTAAAAAATGGCGGCGCCTACTTCCGGGGTATGGACATCGAAATAGTTCAAAATATTGTCATTTGGGCGTTGAACCTCATTCACTTACATTACGGCGCGTCGATTAGTTCCAGAGGTAAGTTGCTGAAATATCGAACTCTTTTGAATTGTCAACTGTCTATATTGTATCAGAGGCCCTTTATGATGCGTATACTGGTCTTCATTTGTATATGCACAGCGTAATTATCTATATTTTATCTTGGTTGTTACAACCAATTTAGCTAGCATTGCCTGCTAGTTAGCTAGCGCGACTTCGTCAGCTTTGAAGCTAAGATTTCAGTAATGAATCGCTAGCAGCTTATATATCAATGATGCTGGGTAACTAACAAGCAGGATTTAGATTGATTATGTGTTTTTATTGTTATTTTGGTTTTTATCCGCTGAACCTGACCGTGTTAGCCATCCTTAGTCGGCTTTTTCTGTATGATATGACTTAACTGCTAGCACTAGTAGAAATTAGGTGGCGTTTGTGATAAATATTTCATTTAATATTTCATTGAATTTTGGGATATACTAACATTTCATTATGTGACATGTTGACTGTACTTTGTTTTTTTTGGTACTGTTCCGTGTTAACTCATCTGTACTGTACAACTAGCCTAGCGCTACTTTTTAATGCTTGATGGCATGCTAGGATATATTCCTTTGTATTGTAATATACACACTAGTTTAATGATTGTTCTTCAAAGGTATTATTCAGTCTTAAACAAATAATAGCCTACTGAATAGGCTATTCTACAGCAGTGAATGAAGGATGAGCCTTTTAGCAACTATACTACGGACGTGACTGCCCTGGCAGTGACAGCAACGTAGCCTGCTTGTGATACCACACTTTCCCCTCAACATATCGTTAAATAACGAAACTTATAAATAGTGCCAATCCATACAAAGTGTAACCACATCATGTAAATATGAAAGCAATCTTTAAAAAATAACAGCGTTGGTTTAATCTATGACTATTTTGACCATGTTTGTGCTGTTTTTGCCATAGAGAAGCATTGCAACGGAAGTGCGTTTTGAACTATCCCGGCATACATAAACCACGTGACCGGCTGGCGGCGACATCAAAGAGTGTCGTAACTCTTATCTCTCTTGGGCTCTGCTGCAACCTACAGTATGTATTTCTGCTGAGTGTCATTCTATTGGATAAAAAAAGTTAGGAAACGCCCCTATACGATCGGCCTCCTTGCTGCGGTCTGCAGCCAGACCCATCTCGGAATATCCCATGAACCCGGAAGTGCCTCATTTTTAATGGAATAATGTGCTGTGGCCAGCTGAATCAAGCCCCCAGGAAGTGCGCCGGACTCAGATGAAAATATTCGTGCTGGCCAAACGGCGATACTACACTTCCGTTTGGTTGCCAGGCCCGGAAACACTTTTTCCCATTGACTTACATGGGGAAAGAGTGGTCTGTAACTCGTTGGATAATTTTTTTTAAACTAAATAAACTACCCAGTATGAACACTTGTATAGCCCTTATTAAAAACATTCGTTCCTCAAGTTGTAAACATTTGCTAATAACGTTATTCTGAGAGTTATTTCCCTCTGCATTATGAACGCGCATCTAACCCACGGGACCGCGCCGCCCGGCACGTTCATGTTACGTGTTCCGACCAATCAGAGCACACTGTGCTCACAGGGAGGGTGGGGCTGGAGCTATTGGAGCTACAACGAGCCGTTAAAGGCAGAGAGTGAAATTCAGTGAATACACGTAGTTTACAGAGATCCTGTATGAGAAACCAATGTGAGTTGCGTTTATCTTTACCCATGGATGCACAATAAAAACGGATCCATATCGTCTTACTACCATCCCACGGAGCTGTAATAATGGATATATTGCACATGTTTGCTGTAATTCATTATCATACTACATGGGCTGTATGATTAAATCTTGTACCGTAAATGTTGTATTAAATAAAGTTAATATTACCGACATTGTTAACGTCCCTGTAGCTTCGTATTGCACTAAGAAGCTTATTGCACTGTATATAAATATATATATATATACAGTGCAATAATAATTTCATGCTAAATGAAGCTCTGTTGGATATCACTAGATCCTGTTACAGCGTAATATAAGTACATAACGATTGATGTGTCTATTACCATGCTGTCATGAACGCACGGTGCTGTTACGTGTACGCAAATTAACGTGCTTGATATGAACGAGCATTTTGGTTAAAGTTGCGCATGCTCTATGAGTGCACATACGGGTACTTCTCAGGCATGCTGGGTAATCTGTGACGTTTCACTCTCTCAAAAGTTGGGCCATTTTATCATCATGCGCTATTGAGCAGCTCTCATAGGAATGAATGAGGCCCCGCCTCACGCTGTATCCAGTTCTTATTATACATCCATGAGCTGAATGCAAAACCAGTGAGTCCAAGGTGAACAGTTCACATCAGCGACGTGCAGTCAGGGGAGGCAGAGCCTCACCTGTCATACTCATAGACTGGCCATACTACAATGTAACGGAAAAACAACTAAAGAAAAACTAAATAGTAATAATAATAAAATGTCTCCACTGATCTGTTTTGTAAATGTGATTTCTGTTTAATTCCAATCGCTTCTTATAGTCAAAATCAGCAAATTTGCCGAGCTCCGCTACAACTCCTACATGGGAGCGATGAGGAGTGAGGCAGGGACGAGCTCTGCCTCTCGTAAGCCCACAGTAACTTGCTGGAGCGCGGGCACTAATTTAGCGCGGGCACTTATTTTGTGAGCGCGCTCAAGCCAGTTGCTGTGTGGTGAGGTGAGGCACAGATGAGCTCTGCCTCACCTCAGAATGCGTCACCTCACAGAAACTGGCTGGAAAGCGGGCACTAAGCGCATGCCTGCACCATCTCACTGTATGTCACCAATGTAATGTTTGTAGATCCCTTTATTACATTTATCCTCACCATCCATAGTCTCTAAATAACTTATTTCACGTATATATGATATTTAGGCTCGCCGTACAACGGCAATGAAAAAAGCACCAGGGGAGGCAGCCATAACCTCTGCCGCACTGAAGGGGGCGCAAGTGAGCCCACAGGTCCTTGTTGCTACTGTTATTCTACGCAGAGACGGTATAGACGCGAACAACAAACTAGACTTTTGAAGCTAGAGGAAGATAAGGAGGACTTTTACAAAAAAGTAATAGAGATTGTTGTCCAGAAGGAGAGCATGGACTTCATCTTCAAGTCAAGGTAAGACCACCATTGGTAATGAAAATGGGATCTTACTAAGAAAGAACAATCCAATATTTAGATTTTGGGTATCCTTTTGTTGAACGGTCTGTTTAAAATGAATCGAAACATCAGACCAAAAAAGCTTTTGAAAATAACAGAATATTTCGATTAAGGTCAGAATATAATATTTGTAAATCTGACGCTGAAAGAGTCAGTGCCTCACCAGCCATGAACCTCACCGCACGTCACTGGTTCACATGGATCTGAGATATTGACCCTCCTGTTAGCTCCTGCTATCTTAGCAAAGATGGAAGGCTTATCGGGTCCTATGTCGTTGGTTGTCCCATTAACCCCGTGTTTGGTTAAGAATATAGCATTGAAATTAGCATCCCACTATACGAGAGGGTCCCCTAGTTATTAGCCTTGTTAGGTTTTACCTCGTGTTTCCAGTAACCTAATGAGCTTAGTGCGTAGCATTCAAATAGCAGTAGGCTAGTGGTAAGATAACCAGATCCAAGGTCATGGGTTCGAAGTTCATAAGGTTATAACTGTCACTAATTAGCATAATATTAGTTCAGCAGCACCATTAAAGTTAGTATTTCAAAATTCAAAGGTAAGTTCAGTTCTCCCACATATGTCATATATGTCATATATAAAGATATCTTTGATTGTTGTTTTTTGGCAATTAATATCCTGGCTTGTCTTCTCCTCCCTAATCTACTTCCCTCAGTAGGTTTAAAGCATAATTAATGTAATTATTCCATCATTTAATTAATCAGAGAATGATCAATTATCACAACATATTTATTTACTGATTTTTTTTCCCACATTTTGTAACAAGTATATGTTTTTAGAAACATTTACGTAACAGAAAAATTACCTTCCCTTCATAGGAAAATACGATACAAATATAGTGAACCATAAAAACAGTAAGTCGGAGGCAAGAAGTCAGTGTTATACTTCTATTAGGATGTAATAGAAAAAAATACCTTCCCTACATAGGAATACACAATACAAATATAGTGAAACATCAAACCAGTAAGTCGGAGGCAAGAAGTCAGTGTTATACTTCCATTAGGATATAATAGAAAAAAATACACCTTCCCTACATAGGAATATACGATACAGAAATAGTGAAACATAAAAACAGTAAGTCGGAGGCAAGAAGTTAGTGTTTATTCTTCTATTAGGATTTCTACTCCCATCTTAGAGACCTCTAAGGCCCAGTGAAACTTCCCAGTGTTTCCACATCTTCCTGGCCGTATCTGGGGTCCAATGGATTCGGTCCCTATTCGTACTGAAATCCTTTCCACTAAGTTTTTCAATGTACTGAGGGGTTCCTCGAATGGCCGTGTTAAGGTATGTGATGTTCCTGTTGATTGCAGGTGGTAAGAAAGTAGAGGAATTGATTACTGGGATATGTATGATGGCGTTGGGGAACGTGTCTCGGGCTGCGGACAATAATTTAATGAGGTTGTTGTTCAAAATGGTTCTGTTATTCATGTGACGATCATTGAGACCAAAGCACAAAAGAACTGTCTTTGTGTCTGCCGATGTTGGGGTTTTAAATGTAATCAGATGGTCAGCTTGGGTCAAATTAGCGCCGGGGTAACTGTCGACCTGTACTCTTCTGTCCTGGATTAATGGTAAACATGCGATATTAGAAGCCCCCACAATAAGGATTTGTCGTATGGGTTTAAGGGACCAGTTTTTTGCCTTATTACCGTTGTGTTCATGGCGTGTGAATAGGCTTCTTGGAGAGATCGGAGGGGAGGGAGGAAGGTTAAAATCCTCTGCGGTAAGTGGTCCGGATCGACCTAGTTCTAGTTCTTGGTGGGTGCTTGTAGTGAGGTGTATATGTGTCTTCATCAGTTTTATCAGATTGGGGGTGTTTGTAGTTCTAGGTATGACCGGGGAGAGGGCAGTGTCTCGGGGAACTAAGTTAGCGGCTGTTAACCCTAGAGGTCCGACCGTGAATGCCCGGTCCGTAGTGGACAACACCATGGGCGTCAAAGCAGGCACGACACTCTCATTAGTAGACTGTGTACCGATGAATGGCTGAGTCTGTTTGTGGGGGGCTGGGGCTTCCCGTGTTATGGAGGCCAGAATCAGATGCTGGAGGTCTCCCTTTGTAGCTATTGACCCTGGTCCAGCTGCAGAGGTCGGGTCCGTCAAAGGCACAGCAATGGGCTGAAGTGTGTTGGAGGTATCCCCCAGAGAGGGTCGTTGGCTCCCAGGACCCTGGGCCCCTCCGTTCTCCGCTCTGTTACTCCTTGGTTGGGGAACCCGGGTGGTAGGCCCTGAAGACCTCGGTCCATGAAGAGCAACCTGTATTCCCACCAGAGCAAGGTCCTCCGCTGTCCGAATGAACACATCGTCCCGTATTGAGGAGAATTTTGACCTAAGCCATTGAC
The DNA here is from genome assembly GCF_902827175.1 of Gymnodraco acuticeps. Classification (NCBI taxonomy): domain Eukaryota; kingdom Metazoa; phylum Chordata; class Actinopteri; order Perciformes; family Bathydraconidae; genus Gymnodraco; species Gymnodraco acuticeps. Next base: position 292,923 of record NW_022990003.1, read on the forward strand.
AGGCTATTTCCCAGGCCTGTTGCTCTTCCACCCCGGTTAAGTTTCTGAATTTGATCAATAAATTGACCACTGTCCGATCATAATGTTCATTTGCTATTTGCAGTCCTGTATGTAACCAGTTGGTTGCGTTGCCCTGTAAGAGGTGGGAGGTGTCTGTCGTCGGTATGCAGGGTTTAATTTTGTTGGAGATCCAATTTTTAATTTGAGTTAGCTCTGGTAGAGTGGTTGTCGAACCCGCAATGGCCCATCTAATCTTCTGCTGATTGTAGTTTGTACGGAGCAGTCCAAAAATATTCCTAGTAAGCACCTGAAATCCTGTGAGTTATTTTCCTTGAGGCATATTGTGGTTTTGATAGAAAATCTAAGAAAAGGGAATATAAACATATACCATTTGTGGTTTTAATAAATATACTACCTAGTCAGGAAAGCGAACAGTTGTACAAATAGTTATTTGTGGAGAGGTTTTTAGATATACCGCCGTAATCAATGATCCATATATGGTCTTATGTCTACCTAAAGTGGTGACAAAGAAAAGTAAGGTACATATTTCTAATCTGGTCCCAAAGGAATAAAATTAAGTGCTTGTGAAGTAATTTTTAAATCCAGTAACTGACTCATTGATGATTCTAATTTCGAAAAAATGTTTTGATTAGTGAAGGAGAAAAGTACATTATTAATTGTTTTTTGTGGTTTTTGAGTTGAAAAACAGATAGTATTTCCGTAAGACCGACACATATATATAGTTAACTTGGTTTGTTTTGTTGTACATGAGTGATGAAAAGAATAGGAATATATGAAGAATCAGTTAACATATATTGTAGTCTATTTACAAATAGAGCAAGTAATATTTGTGTAGAAAATGGTGAATCAACTGTATTAGGAGTAATAGTTTGTGTGTTCAGTAGTAAAATTAGCTTAGTGTGTAATCTTCCAGTAGTAGTGAGCCAGTGGCAATACCGTCAGGCCAGGGGTGATGGCTTAAAGCTCCTGCGAACATGATCTCACCATTAGGACCAGCATCGCTTAATATCCAATCAGCCTCTGATTTTATGGAAAAATAAATTATTTTAATTCATTCTAACTTCATTGTATGTGTCTCCCAGCTAGAAAATCATTTAATTATTCATCCATTTAATTACCCCCTCATTTATTCATTTGTTTATTTAGTTATTTATTTGTTTACCTACCTACCTATTAAATCACTTAACTAATAAAATAATTAAGTAATTAAATACTTAACCTCAGTAATTCTGGTTTTGGTTTTCTGTCATTTGACAGTCAATACTCAGATTAATTTCCTCATCGGTTCTAAAAGGATTAAATCAAGTGATAGTATTAAGGGTCAAATGACCGACCTATTAAAGGCTCTAATTTAGAAATAGGGTGAGGATAGAAAGAGAGAGGGAGAGATAGAGGCGTCAATGTAATGTCCCCCGAAGTGATGTATACATGGTGTGTGTGCGCGTGTGTGTGTGTTTCATACTCTTACTGTAAACTATTTTTTCAGCTGTGATTTGTTCATTTTGATTTCAATAAATATACAATAAAGAACTTTGTATGTGCAGCAACAAAGACGTCCTGTATTGATGCATAATGCTTGTTTTGTATTTAGAAGTTCTGTATTGATTGTTTAGTAGAACATTTGTGAGATTATTATAGTGTAGAGGTTGTGTGTGTTTTGGGATTGTATACTCTAAACCTTTATTTCATCAGGGATTGATTGAATTGAATATTTAATATACTATAAATAACTAATAGGCAACTTAGAACGTTTTTTTAAATGTGCACCTCAGCACCTTGTGTTTGTTTCCTAAAGTACGGCAATAGTGTGTGTTACCTCGTGTGTTTCTTTCAGGTAATCCTCTTCTGACTCTGTGCAGATGTTGCTCTGTTTCTCTTTGGAGGACTTGACGTAGTAGCCATGCAAGTTCTGCATCTCCTCTTCGTGGATGTGTTGTAGCTCCCCGATCCTCTCTTGAAACCCACTTTCCAGATTCTTCATCCTTTCCTCGTGATATTCCTCGATTTTCTCGATGTCTTCCAGCAGCCTCCGGTTCCCAGTCTCAATAAATATGATCTTCTGCTCAGCAGGCTCCAGTGTTTCTCGTAATGCGCTGTTGTCCTCCTGAAGCTGACATAAGGTGTGAGGAAAAGCCTCCTGCTCATCCTTTAATGTGCTGCCCTGCTCTTGGCACAGAGCTTGCAGTTTGCCCTGTAACACCTCGCTGCGCTGCCGCTCTAAATCCGAGTGCAGTCTGTCTGACAGATAAATCAACTTCGCCTGCTCCTGCATCCACCTTAGGTCGGCTGCAGAAGCATTTTCCCACTTATCATCCACGCCTCGCTCTACTCCGCTGCCATCGGAAACTTCCTGGCAGAGTTTGCGTAAGAATGTAGCTCTCCTTTGCAGCCGAGATATAAGTCTCTCTAACCACTCTGGTTCTTTCTCTTCCTTTCTTCCAGGTTGATGTCTTTCAGGTGGCTGTGTGGCTCCTTCTGAACCTTTTCGCTGTCACTGAACCTGCTGCTCCTCATAAGGAGCCAACTCCGGGGGATTCACATTTGCCAGACTCTTCTTTTGATGCTCAACTTTTGGATTATTTTCTTGAGTAACGCTCTCATGTTGCAGTTGAAATTTCAGGGCAGCATAAATGATCTCTGCTTCAGCACAGACTCTACCTATTGCCCTTTTTATAGGGTCCTTGTTGTCACATCCTGCTCTCCCAGAACAAGTCCTTTTTAAGGCTATTCTTTGCGATATCATTATTGTGTACCTGTGTGCCAAATCCCCCTCCTCCTCTCTTGGTGTTAGAGATATAACGGTAGGTTGACTCTGCAGGACGGACAACATTTGATCTACTAAAAGCACTTCCCTCGTTAGACACTTTCCAACTGTTTCTATGTCCTCCTCTGAGGTAAACGAAGCACTGTTGTTCTCAGCTCCAGCTAAAGTCTCATCACTGAGGATCTTGTCCCCTCCTTTGCTGGCGTTAAGTGATTCCTGCTGCAGTTGATCAGCATCCTTCTCTCCTTGCTGAATGCAGGAAGCAGCTGCGGCGAGTTGCTTGTCGAAGTCTGTGATGTTAACCGGAGCGGCTTGAAGCCTCCCTCTGCAGGCCTGTACGATGTTCAGTGCGATCTGAAACCTGCCGGACAACACCCTGCAGCGCCCCTCCGCCTCCTGGGCGAAGCGCCGGCTCTGCTTGGCCTGGCTGTGCAGCTGCAGACTGAGGTGCTGAGCGGTGGCTCGGCTCTGAGTCAGCTGAGAGCAGAGGTGGGGGTCCTGGCAGCCGATGTGACTCTGGTGCTCCTCCATTCTTTGCATGATCTCCCTTAGCTTCTCCTCTGTCAAATAAAGCTTGGTTTCCAGGACCTGGATCAGACATAAAGCTTTCCGGGTCATCTCCTGCGTGATCAACGTTGGGCCTGCGGTCATTCTGAGGAGAGCCGCAGCTACATACCTTCAACTTCTCATTCAGCCTCACTTCTGTCTCCTCCAGGCTGTTCCCTAAGACTTCCATCTTCAGCAACACTTCAGTCAGCTCTTGCTCCTTCCTGTCCAGGAGTCTCTCGTAGCCTTCTCGTATCTCCTGGAGTTCAGACTCCCTTTGCCGCTCCTTCCCTAACGCCAGCTGCAGTTCCTCGCTAACTCTCTCGAACGAGTGCTCCAGATTGTAGTAGTGCGTCTCGTCTGTCTTCAAGCGGCTCTGCAGCCGGCTCACCTCTCCGTCCGCCTCGCCCAGCTGGCTCTGCAGCTCCTGACAGCACCGGTCTAGATGCCCCCTCTCATCTTGGAGTTTCTGCACCACAGACACCGTGCACGCCAGCTCCTCCTGAAGCTGCTGTTGAGCCTCCTCGATGTCCCTGGTCCACGTCTGAGTCTTATTCAGGCTGTCCACCTCCAGCTCAGACATGTCCAGTCTCCGCTGGAGTTCCTGCGTGAGTTGCTCTGCCTGCGCCAGGCTTGAGGCTAAGCTCCTGCGCTCTCGGTCCTGACTGGCTTGAAGGAGCATGAGGTGCTCCTGCAGGCGAGCCTCTTTCTGAGCCTGCGCCTCCTCATTGGCCTGAAGTTGAGTGGTCACCTCTTGGAGATGTTTGTGTAGGCGCTGAGCCTCCTGCTCCAGACTGTGGTAACTCTGCAACTCCTGCTGCAGCTGTGTGGAGCGCGACACGGCCTCCTTCCTCTGTCCCTCACTGGCACTCAGCTGGGACTTCAGCGAGGCCCTGCAGCGCTCCCACTCCTGCCGCTGCTCCATGAACTTCTGCCGGTCCTGCTCCAGGCGGGCCTGAGCGAGGGCAGTGGCATCGCCCGTGACCAGTATCTGAGCTTGTTGAGCTAAGAGGTCCACCCTTCGCCGTAGTTCTACTTCTCTTGTTTCTTCAAAGCTGCTCTTCTGATCCTCCAGCTCAAGGCGCAGGTCGTGGTTCATCTTATGAAGACGCTGTAAAACCAAAGCTTGTTCTGAAGACGAGTTGGAGTTTGAGAGGAGGTCGTTCTCCCGAACAAAGTGAGCAGTGTTAGTGTCAACTGTGCTTTCATGCTTATGGACAAGTAACTTAAAGGGGACCTATCATGCAAAATGCACTTTTGTACATCTTTTATACATGAATGTGTCCCCGGTGTGTCAGGGAACTCACCAAGTGTCAGAAAACACAACCCTGTCTCTTTTCCTCCATACCCCAAATCTCTAAAAACGGGGCTGCAATGGATCTGATACAGACTGATACAGATTTGAAATAACGTCAGAAACAAGGAGCTCCGCCTATATGGGCAATTCTCCACCTATCAGGGGAATGAGAGGTTGCGTGGCATGGTAACAGCATGGTAACAGCATGCTCGTGCCTCGTCCCCCTCCTTTGCAGGGGGGCATGGTCAGCTGCAGCTCATTTGCCACAGAATCAGCGCTTGTGAAGACAGGGCTGGAATAGAACAAATAGAGCGAAATGAGGCATGGCTAAAATGCATGATCTGTTTGGTATTTTGAAAAAAAAACTTCACAGACATGTTTTATATAGGTATGGCCCTACAATATATTATTCAAATATAGCATGATAGGTCCACTTTAACTTCTAGGGTTTAACTTTCAAATGATCTGGCATCCTAGCTTGCCTTTTTTACAGAGCAATGTGTGTTTTTCGCAATATGGCAAATTACATTAGTGCATCCCCTTCAAACTTATTGCTACTTAAAGTGAAAATGTATGAATGTTATACCATTTCACTTGCATGCCTCGCTCTCTCTTGTTGCACCTCATCCCGCTGATTCCTGTTTAACTGCCGCAGTCGAGAGAGTTCCCTCTGTGTTTGCTCCAGCTGTAGAGAACATATAGCTTTTCGTATGAATTTGACTAGAACAAATATGAATATAATATAAACGTAGAGGGGAAGCACCTTTACCTTCCACCACCTGCCCAGGAGGATTGATGGGAGACGGAGCGGAGGGTGAGATGGGGGAGGCCAGATGAGAGGAGGAGATAGCAAGCGATGCAGAGCTTCCATCAGCAGAACGCTGCTCTGCCTCCGGCTGCAGGCTGGAATCCTGGTGTTTCTGCTGCTCCTGTGTTTCCTCTGCACAGTCGCTGCTGCTGGGCTCGGGGTGTTCAGCTCTCTCCGGGCCCTCGGCTGAGTCTGGAAGCTGTGATTTTAGGGGAGTTTTCTGCTCTGAAAAGGAGCTGCGAGGAATAACAAAGAAATATGTTTTGACTAGACGTCATATGCACCAACGTCTATAAAATATCTTGACATTAGTAAAAGTAGAGACCCTTTAACAACATTATTGACCTTGTGACGTCAGAGGTAGGACTGTGCTTCACATTTTTCAACATTGCGTGGACCCAGTTGTGTCGCATAGAGGTCATGGCACAGAGTGTTTGCACCCCATCTATGGTCTGTGGGAAGAGAAATATCATTTATTATTACACACCTTAAAGTTGAGGAAGTGGATATGTTAGCTTTCCAGTTGAATGTTTGTGTTATGCTTTTTTAACTTATCACAGTTTATTTCAAATTATGGATTTAATTGATTTACCCTCAATATTTTAGTCCCTTTACTCGAGCATCCAATGTGAGTTTTCTTAATTAAATATCTTTTTTTCAATTTATATTTTTAGAAGACTTAGATAACATATACTGTAATAATGTGTATAGGGTTTGTTCCCTACTGGTACATCCAATAAGAAAACAATACAATATAACAACTAAGAAAGCAGAAATATTGGCAGTCTTGTATGAGGTTTTGTAAGAAGGTATTCATAAAGACACATTACCTGTTTCTTTACTTTGTTGCAGGTATGATGACATGCAGAGGAGGGAGATTCCTGAAGCTCAGAGGAGCTGCTTGTTTTCATTTGAACCTCCTCATCCCCATCGAACTGATCCTCGTCATCCCTTTAAGGCCCTGTAACACTGTCCCGAAATTGACACCCGATGGACACACGAATATGGAATTGTGAATTTCGCACGATGATGAACCACACACGAAGGCAACATTTACATTACATTTAAGACATACAACTGCAATGAAAGTACCAAAAACAATTGTGTTACAGTACTATGATACTGTACTGATATCTTCAGACTTTGTTCTTTACTTTATCCGTCGTTATATGTAGAAAATATTACGTTTTCTCCGTAATGTTGTTTCCATAACAACAACAACTTCCTGTCAACTGTCCTTCAAAATAATATCCTTTTTAGTTTCACAGAACACAAATTGGGTTATTTACATAATATATTTACATGATTTTGTTGTGCAATAAAACAACCCGATGGACACACGATAAAGGAAATGTTCAAATTCGGCTGTGATCGTAGCAACATCGGGCCATTCGTGAGGGCATCTTAAGCCATCGTATGACCGCCGGTGGAGTTTCTCAGGCTCCGGCTCCGGCAGCAACTTCGTGAGCGGTGGCAAAATCTTTGGCATGCCAAAAAATTGCCGAAGGACCTTGCGAAGGTTCATTTTCGTGTTGAATTCGTATGTCAATTGTGCCCTTCGTAAGGCCATCGTGAGGGCATCGTGTTATCATCGGTGCCATCGGGCATTCGCCCCGATCAGAGTGAGGGCGAATGCCCGATGGCACCGATGATAACACGAAGATGACACGATTTGACAAGATGTCCTCACGAGTGCCTTACGAAGTTGCCGCTCACTAAGTTGCTGCCGGAGCCTGAGAAACTCCACCGGCGGTCATACGATGGCTTAGATGCCCTCACGAATGGCCCGATGTTGCTACGATCACAGCCGAATTTGAACATTTCCTTTATCGTGTGTCCATCGGGTGTCAATTTCTGGACAGTGTGACAGGGCCTTTAAGGATGGAAACATAAACAAGCCCAGCAATTTTACATAATTCGAAATATAGCAAAACAGCAGCATTTCATAAAGCAACAACAAAAAGTAAAACCTAGCGTTATCTGAGTTCTTTAAAACAACAAACCTGAGCTGCTCCTCCGAATAAGACAGCAGTTTCTTTGCTGCAGTTGGTCCTTGTTTGACTGCATGCTCTGGATCTATTTCAGAGACAAAAGCTGTAAGTCATACTTTTTCAGAAGCTCCTTTAGTTATATGTATCCATTCTTATTTCTAAGAAAACCAATTAAACAACTACTTTGCTGTGGCGCTTAAGAGAAAACATTGAAAGAATTATGAAAAAAATAGCAACCACATTTAGATTTCTATACAAACATAGATGGACTTTAAAATAACTTAATTTGGATGCATATTCTCTGGAGGGACGAGAAGCTCCGGCTGCTGCAGAGAAGCAGAGCCTGTCTGCCGGGGCGAGACGCCGCTCGGGCCCCTGGTGGACGACGCTGCCTCTCTTCAAACTAACACCAGCTTTATTAGCACCAGCCTTATTATCACTGGCCGTCGTCTCACTACCTCTGGTGCCCAGGCTGTTGCTCCTTCCATAAGTAACGCTGGTTTTGCTGGCAGCCTGTTTACCTCCACTGGACACAGGAACAGCTGCAGGTTCCTTTGGGAGAGACAACATAGGCTGAACCTCTCATTTCAAGTTTCAAGGCTTTATTGTCATATGCACATTAGCTACAGTGTAGATATGGCAATGAAAAACTGAAGTCCCAGGCTCCCCCAACAGTGCAACCTGTGACTTAAGTTGTTCATGGTCTGAGTAGATACCTCATAAATAAGACAGGATTGTAGGTGTAAAGTTCAGGTGTAAGATTAAGACAGTAAAGCATAAATTGTCCTGTCACCCTGCACTTCTATTAAACAATTATTAAGTGGGCGTCACAATGTTATTCATATATTTAATTTGACAGTAAAGAGGTATACATTAAAAGAAAGCATTGGAGGTTATGATAGTTTTGTGTGGCCCAAGTTAATGAAAATAGGTTTCAGTTGGCAAACATCTGTCACTGAAGATTGTTAAAAGGTAGAATCTGTCACAAGTATTTAAGTACAGTTTCGACAAATATAGAGTGTTATAAATTATGAGCCAATAATTAAGATAAAGTGAAGTATATGATTGATTATGTGCGTGTTTGTTGCACCGAATGCAATACATACTAGACTATTTAAAAATGAAATGTCAATTAGTAATGGTGGTAATTTTACTTTGGCAATAAATCAACTCTTTTCACCATCATTTGTCAGAATGGTAACAGGAAACATGAACATGGCAAAAGTTAAACAACATTTTAACATATATTTTTGTATGAAGTAGAGAATAAGCTAAATAAAATGATCACATATAGACCAGAATGAACATGCCCACTCTTTCTTCTGTCATGATGTTGCTCATTATTATTATTTCAGCTGCCATATTGGGACAATGCAAGCATGTTTTTTATTATAATGATATGGCCTTCAGTGTCAAAATGAACATTTTTAGCAATGATGCCTTAACATTCATATATAAACAGGAAATATGCTGACTCACCTCGGCGCCCTGGACATCATTTTTAAGCAGTAAGGTGAAAAAACCCTTGTATAGACTTTAAAGATAAACGTATAAACTTCTGGCTGGTGCAAATATCCATCTGCAGTGAGATGTGCTTCCTCTCACTAAGGCAAAGTCCAGAGAAATCAAATCACAAGGAGGTCTATACAATAGTGTCCTGAAGAAACACGCACATAATCCCATACACAGTTGACAAACTCTATTAGAGTTTGGCAGGATTAGGCCAACAGTTTAACAGGATTACCTCGCTTAATTTTTAGTGATCTTGACAAACAAGAAAAACAAGAAAGCCCATTAAGGTTATATAAATACACCATATATATATATTTATTAGTTTTTTTATAAACAATTAAAAAAGAATATACATGTATGACATTTCTTATTATTGGAATATTGGAATATATATGGAATTACTGCATTCCATTCATTCCACCCAGAGTTCCATGGAATGTCAAACAGAGACATTCTAGGACTCTAGAACACCTAAGAATTCTACTAGGCCAATCTTCATATATCAGTCAGTCTGAGTTGAACTCAGTTTCTTGTCAAGACTGGCTGTTTTAATTTGTCACTGTCTTATTTCAATTTTTTTGAAAAAAAACATTACTGACCTGATCTACAGGCAACAGGTTTTCTGTTACAACATGGCTGCCTCTTTTGACAGCGACCTCCAGGTCATCAGAGGAGCACAGCTGTCCTCCAAGTTTTCAGACTACCTTGTTCTGGACTTAATTGGACAAGGAGCCTTTGCAAAAGTCACCAAGTGTGTCAAGTCCGCCACCAATGAAACGGTGGCTGTGAGGATAACAAAGACACAGACAGAAAAAGAGCATGGCATCCTGCAGAAGCTCAGGAGCTTTGACTCTGTTGTGGGGAACTTTGTAAGGTGGGACACCTCATTCCTCTACAAAGACCATCTCTGTCAAGAGTTTGAGCTTCTGGATATGAATCTGAAGGAGTTTGTGGATACGAGAAAGACCTTGTCTCTACACCTGAAAGACATCCGGCCTATTGTACATCAGGTGGCAACAGCTCTGAAAGTCCTGAAAGGCTTAGGGATCACTCACACTGATGTCAGACCAGAGAATATTATGCTAGTGGATCACATACGGCAGCCATTAAAGGTCAAACTTATCGACTTCGGCTCCGCCTGCGATGCCACAAAAGCAGAGCAGGTCCCATCAATGCAGCACACGTGGTACATGGCTCCAGAGGCCATTCTGGGACTCCTCTGTGACGAGCCCATAGACATGTGGTCTCTGGGCTGCATTGCTGTTGAGCTCTTCCTGGGCTCTCCGCTGTACCCCGGGAGCTGTGAATATGACATGATCTGCAAGATAACACAGACTCAGGGTGAGATGCCAGGGCACCTCCTCAATGCTGGACTCAAAACAAGAAAGTTTTACCTGAACACTTGTCCAAATAAGTGGACACTCATGACACCACATGAGTATGGAGGCATGTCAGTGATTGACAGCATGTTCAGCTCCCTAGATGATCTGAAGAAAGTCCAGCCGAAGCAAGACAGTCATGCCTCAAAAGCACATGCCATGAGAGATAAGGCTGATCTGGAGAACTTTGTGGAGCTGGTCAAGCAGATGCTGCAACTGGATCCTATTCAGAGAATAACACCCAGCCAGGTGTTGCAGCATCTTTTCGTTAGAACGAGCCATCAGATGGACTTCTGTCCTCCACAAAGTCTGAGATCCACACAGCAGCCATCCTCAAAAACCAGATATTCTCCTGGGGCTAAAAGTCCAGAAAAATCATTGAAACTGGTTGAGAATACTTCAAGCATCACTCTAATCCGTCCTCAGAAGAAAAGAAAGAGATTCTATGGTAGAAACAGATGCGGAGAATGCGCTTCCCCAGTAAGGAAGAAGAGGAGAACTTGTGGAGGTGGACCTTCAGTGAAAAGGCGTTATTGGGAAATTCCAGATGGCACTAGAGGATTTGGAGATTTCACTTCCCCAGAGAGAAAAAAGAGGAGGATCTGGGAAGATAAACCAATGCCAAAAAGGCGATATTCAAAGGCTAGGAAAAGAAACCCAAAGACATCCTCATCAGGGAAGAATATGAGAAGGATCTGTGAAGATGCACCTCTGTTGGTAAATAAGCCCATTGGTAGCATTTCAAGTGGCAGCCCAACAATGTTGAAGATCCCATCACCAGAAAAGATGGTAGAGAAAGTTACACCTCAGGTTAAAAGGCCTTCTGGTCAGATTTCCGGTGAAAGCACGACAGTCTCAAATATCTCATCACCTGAAAAGATGATCTGGGAAGCCACACCTTTGGCCAAAAGTACTTCTGGTCAAAAGTCATGGGGCAGCACAACAATCCCAAAGCTCCCATCTCCAGAAAATATGATCTGGGAAGCCACACCTTTGGCCAAAAGTACTTCTGGTCAAAAGTCATGGGGCAGCACAACAATCCCAAAGCTCCAATCTCCAGAAAAGATGATCTGGGAAGCCACACCTTTGGCCAAAGGTACTTCTGGTCAAATGTCATGGGGCAGCACAACAATCCCAAAGCTCCCATCTCCAGAAAAGATGATCTGGGAAGCCACACCTTTGGCCAAAAGTACTTCTGGTCAAAAGTCATGGGGCAGCACAACAATCCCAAAGCTCCCATCTCCAGAAAAGATGATCTGGGAAGCCACATCTTTGGCCAAAGGTACTTCTGGTCAAATGTCATGGGGCAGCACAACAATCCCAAAGCTCCCATCTCCAGAAAAGATGATCTGGGAAGCCACACCTTTGGCCAAAGGTACTTCTGGTAAAAAGTCATGGGGCAGCACAACAATCCCAAAGCTCCCATCTCCAGAAAATATGATCTGGGAAGCCACACCTTTGGCCAAAGGTACTTCTGGTCAAAAGTCATGGGGCAGCACAACAATCCCAAAGCTCCCATCTCCAGAAAAGATGATCTGGGAAGCCACACCTTTGGCCAAAGGTACTTCTGGTAAAATGTCATGGGGCAGCAAACACAGCCCACAGATCTCTCCCCCAGAAATAAAGGGGTTGAAGAATATCGTAATTACACAGGAGAAAGACACTACCATGCTACCAAGCACCTCTAAAGATGCTGCTTCCACTGTGAGTCAGCAGAAATCTCTGAACCAGGGGGTCGACAAGAACGGAAAAACTCTAATATGGATCATTGGATCTGGTTACGTTCAAAGAGGAGAAGTTGCAGCCTATGAGAACTTCGGTGAGAATTTTGGACTTGACGTCAAAGTTCAATGGTTTGGCACAGGAGGCATGCTCTGGAAGGGAGTCCTACCCCGCTTTCAGGCAGAGTTGTCAAACTCTCAGAGACCCCCTGACATTTTGGTCATCCACGCTGGCGGCAACAGCCTGGGAACAATGCCTGCAATGAACCTTGCATCAGTCATGAACAATGAATTGATGAAGCTCCATTCACAGTTTCCTTCAATGGCCATTGCATATTCCTGCATCACCGAGCGGCAAGTGTGGAGAAATGGACCTCCAGGGATGGTCAACTATGACAGGAAGTGCGTCAACACATTTATGCAAAAGTCTGTTGGCAACCATGGTGGTGAAGTAATTCAACATCCCCTCCTGAGATTTTTTGACAACAACATATATCTCCCAGACGGAGTGAACTTCAGCAAGAAGGGGAATGGAATATTTGTGACCAGCATCCGCAGTGTCGTGATGAAGATCCTTCAGAAATCTCACACCTAACTGCGAAACAAACATGTCTGATATGGATCATTGGATCTGGTTACGTTCAAAGAGGAGAAGTTGCAGCCTATGAGAACTTCGATGAGAATTTTGGACTTGACATTAAAGTTCAATGGTTTGGCACAGGAGGCATGCTCTGGAAGGGAGTCCTACCCCGTTTCAGACAGAGTTGTCAAACTCTCAGAGACCCCCTGACATTTTGGTCATCCACGCCGGCGGCAACAGCCTGGGAACAATGCCTGCAATGAACCTTTCATCAGTCATGAACAATGAATTGATGAAGCTCCATTCACAGTTTCCTTCAATGGCCATTGCATATTCCTGCATCACCGAGCGGCATGTGTGGAGAAGTAATTCAACATCCTCTCCTGAGATTTTTTGACAACAACATATCCAGACGGAGTGAACTTTCTCCATGTTCCTGTTGTAAATGTGTCAGCATAATACAATTAAATGCATAAATGTATAACTGTGTACAGTGGTGGAATGTGTGTAGGGTTAGAACTGATTTATATGTTGCAATTAGCAGTAGTGTTTGAAATGTACAATTCATTTAAAATATGCCTTGGTTCATTTTGTATCATCTTCACTGACAAAGGAAAACAATTATAGAGCTAGGGAGAAAATACTGAATAATTTAAGCTAGCTGTGGCAACTATATCGTCACTTGCTAGCAACATAGATAACCTGTATAATGCAATTTTGCACGTTTGATGTTACAATGTAAACAGTAATTATGGCAAAAATAGCTTTCAAATGTTAAAACAAGTGTCAAAATTGTCAATTTTTGGTCAAAATGGGACACAGCGATGAACATTAAATAATACTATTACTGATACTACAGACAATATCCTGTATCAATCTTTTCCATTTTTAGTGGTACAGTAGGACTTTTCTATGTCCTTATTATACATAAACAAAAACACATGACTGAAGAGGATTGTCATAGTCTGCTCCATCATTCACCAGTAGTTTTCCATTCACCTGTCTCACCTGTTTTCCACACCCACTCATTAGCTCACTCTCTTTCTCTTCTGCACCCATTAGCTTCTGCCAGTATTTAAACCCGCACCTTACACACACTCTTTGCCAGATTGTACTTTGCCTCATGCTTGTCTTTCCCGCGTTTGAAACTAGATTGCCTACCCGGTTCCGACCCTGCCTGTCCTCGATCTGCCTGCTCTGCCTGTTCCCTGATCCTGCCTGTCCCTCGACTATCCTGTCTGGCCTGTTATCCGACCCTGCCTGTATCCCCGCTGACCGCCTCGCTTACTCCCTGACTCTCTGCCTGTCCCTGACTCACCTTCTGCCCGCTGTCCTCCGGTGCGTTAAACTGCTCGGTTGGAATTCCTCAGATCCAGTGGAATCTCCAATAAAGTGTATTACCAATTCTCCTTGGTTTCTCGAGTGTTGCATTTGGGTTCTCCTTAAGATTGTGACAGAACAATCTGGCCAGAACATGGACCCAGCGCACTCCTCTGCACCTAGAGACCGTTTCGTGAGAGTTGAGGACGCTCTCCAGAGGCAGGAAGCCTCGATAGCCGCCCTGGCCACCGAGGCTCATCATGCTAACTCTTCACATGACCAGACGCTAACCTATTTAGCTGCGCAGCTACAGCAGCTAACGGCTACTGTGCAGCAGCTAGTGGCAGGAGTGGCCGCTCCAGCGCCTCTTCCTATGCCGTCGACACCAGCTTCTGCATCACCTCTGATGGGATTTACCCCGGAGCCTCGGGTGGGAACTCCGGAGCGCTACGCCGGGGAACCGGAGGGCTGCAGCCCGTTTCTTACGAACTGTTCTATCCTGTTTGCGCTGCAGCCACACACTTTCGCTTCTGAAGCTGCTCGTGTGGCCTTCACGGTCAATCATTTGACTGGGAAAGCCCGACTATGGGGCACAGCGGAATGGGAGCAACAAACACCCGCCTGCTCTTCGTTCCCCGCTTTTTCTGCGGAGCTGCGCAAGGTGTTTGGACCCGTGTCTGTGGGTCCAGACGCTGCAGGAGGACTACTGAACCTGAGCCAGGGTAATGGATCTGTGGTGGATTATGCCATTGAGTTTCGCACCCGGAGCCGCCTCAGCAACTGGAATTCTGCAGCCCAGTGTGACGCCTATCTGCGTGGTTTGGCGGATTACATTAAAGACGAGCTGGTGTCGTTTGATCTGCCCAATTCACTGGATGGGTTGATTGAACTGACTTCCCGTATGGATCGGCGCATCCAGACACGGAGACGGGAGCGACGATCGGCGGGAGTTCAACATGCCTGGGCGCCCCGACGTCCGAGTTTGGTTACGACACCTCACCTCACTCCAGAGCCGCAACCAGGGGGGGATGAGCCCATGCAGGTGGGTCGCACCAACCTCACTTTGGAGGAACGTGAGCATCGCAGACGTCGTAATCTGTGTCTCTACTGCGGCCGGGCCGGCCATTTTGTTTCTCACTGCCCGGTAAAAGGCAAGGCTCAGCAGTAATGGGGAACATACTGGTGAGCCAAACCCCTGGATTTGTTCCCACTCAGAGACCATTGAGCCACGCCAGGTTGCTATTACCGGATAGCTCTCAGGCGCTTGCTGTTTTTATTGACTCTGGTTCGGACGCGAATATTATGGACGAGAAGCTTATGCTGCAGTTGGGAATAGACCGGGTTCTTTTGTCTCGCCCAGTTCCAGCCAACGCTTTAGACGGTCACCTGCTGGGGACAGTGACTCATCAGACTGTACCCGTTCACATGCTCCTGTCTGGGAACCATCACGAAACTATTCAGTTTCATGTTCTCCGGTCTCCACATATTCCGCTGATCCTGGGTTATCCATGGCTCCGCCGCCACAACCCTAACATTGACTGGGAGACGGGAGCCATTTTGGGTTGGAGTCCTTCTTGTCATCTGATCTGCCTGAAACAGGCTGCCGCGCCTCAGCGTTCGGTAAACCCCAGCCAAGTTCCAGATGTTACAGGGGTTCCACCGGAATATCTGGACTTCAAGGAAGTATTCAGCAAGTCGAGGGCTACTTCCTTACCACCACACCGGCCCTACGACTGTGCCATCGACCTGCATCCCGGGACCAGCCCCCCCAGGGGTCGATTGTACTCCCTATCTGCTCCGGAAAGAGTTTCCATGGAGACTTATATCAATGACTCTCTGGCGGCTGGGATTATTCGCCCGTCCTCATCACCTGCTGGCGCAGGGTTCTTCTTTGTAGAGAAGAAGGACAAGACCCTAAGACCCTATATCGACTTTCGGGGTCTTAATGACATTACGATCAAGAATCGATACCCACTGCCTCTTATCTCTTCTGCATTTGAGTTGCTGCAGGGAGCAACCATATTCACAAAGCTGGACTTGCGTAACGCGTACCACTTGGTACGTATTCGCGAGGGGGATGAGTGGAAGACAGCCTTCAACACCACCTCGGGGCACTACGAGTACCTAGTCATGCCTTTTGGGCTTACCAACGCCCCTGCAGTATTCCAGGCGTTGGTAAATGACGTGCTCCGAGACATGTTGGACCGACACGTGTTTGTTTACTTGGATGACATCCTGATCTTTTCCAAGACACTGAAAGAACACGTGCACCACGTCCAGGCGGTTCTCAAGAGATTGCTCGAGAACTCGCTGTTTGTTAAAACGGAGAAGTGCGAGTTTCACACATCCTCTGTCTCTTTTCTGGGATACATTGTGGGACAGGGGAGTATCGAGATGGATCCTTCCAAGGTTGATGCAGTCACTTCCTGGGCGGTTCCAGAATCCCGGAAGCGGCTACAACAGTTCCTCGGGTTCGCCAACTTCTACCGGAGGTTCATTCGTGGATACAGTACCTTGGCCGCTCCTCTCACAGCCCTGACCTCCACTAAGGTTATGTTCCAGTGGTCCTCCTCGGCTGAGGAGGCGTTCCAGAACCTTAAGGCCAGGTTCACCTCCGACCCCATCCTCCGAGTACCCGATCCTGTAAGACAGTTTGTTTTGGAGGTGGATGCTTCTGATATGGGGGTGGGAGCCATCCTGTCTCAGCGAGCAATGAACAGCCAAAAACTCCATCCTTGTGCTTTCTTTTCAAGGCGTTTGACTCCAGCGGAAAGAAATTATGATGTGGGAAACCGGGAGCTGCTAGCAGTGAAGTTGGCTCTGGAGGAGTGGCGTCACTGGCTCGAGGGGACCAGTCAACCTTTCCTGGTGTGGACCGACCACAAGAATTTGGAGTACATCCGGTCGGCCCGCAGACTGAATTCCCGACAGGCTAGATGGGCCCTTTTCTTCACTCGGTTCAATTTCTCCCTCTCCTACCGCCCTGGTTCTCGGAACATTAAGGCTGACGCTCTTTCTCGTCAGTTTGGAGAGGGAGGTAACATTCCCAGGGGCTTGGACACCATCCTTCCGACTCCTCAGCTCGTCGCCGCCCTCATCTGGGAGGTGGAGGAGAGGGTCAAGGCCGCCCAGCAGGACCAGCCGGGACCCAGTGCCTGTCCGCCGAACCGCCTGTTCGTTCCGCAGACGTTGAGGTCTGATGTTATCCAGTTGGCTCATAACTCCAGACTCACCTGCCATCCTGGGATCCAACGTACATGGGAGGTAGTCCAGCAAAGGTTCTGGTGGGCAACACTTAAGGAGGACACCAGGGAATTTGTTAATGCCTGCCCTGTTTGCAATCAAAACAAGTCTTCTCACCAAGCTCCTGCTGGTCTCCTACGACCTCTGCCTATCCCTCATCGCCCCTGGTCTCACATTTCTCTGGACTTTGTTACTGGTCTGCCACCGTCCAACGGACACACTGCCATCTTGACGGTGGTAGACCGATTCAGTAAGATGGCTCATTTTGTGCCGATACCCAAGCTCCCCTCAGCCAAAGAGACGGCGGAGCTGGTCCTGCTCCATGTGTTCCGGCTCCATGGGCTGCCTACTGATGTGGTTTCCGATCGTGGTCCTCAATTTACCTCAGTGTTCTGGAGGGAATTCTGCACGCTCCTTGGGGCCACGGTCAGTCTGTCATCCGGTTTCCATCCGCAATCCAACGGTCAGACAGAAAGAAAGAACCAGGAGATGGAGACGACCTTACGCTGTATAGTCTCCAAGAACCCAGCGGCCTGGGCTAAACAACTGCTCTGGGTCGAGTACGCCCACAACACTCTGGTCAGTTCGGCCACCAAGTTGTCCCCATTTCAGTGTGCTTACAGGTTTCAACCCCCTCTGTTTCCAGCCCTGGAGAGGGAGGTTACCTGTCCGTCCGTCCAGGCTTTCATCCGTCGTTGTCGACGGACCTGGAATCAAGCCCGGAGAACTCTCGTTTGTTCGGCCAACCGGTACGCCTCCTCTGCCAACCGCCGACGTTCCAAAGCACCTGTCTACCAGGTGGGCCAAAAGGTATGGCTTTCCTCCCGGGATATTCCTTTACGGGTGGATTCGAAGAAGCTTGCACCTAGATTCATTGGACCTTTTGAGATTGTCAGGATAATCAATCCCGCAGCAGTAAGGCTAAGACTGCCTCGGACTCTGCGGATCCATCCCACCTTCCACGTTTCCAGGATCAAACCTGTGCGAGAGAGTGCCTTGGTTCCTAAGGTCCCTCCCCCACCACCGCCCCGGATGATTGACGGCGGGCCTACGTACACTCTCCGACGACTTCTTCGTTCCCGTCGCAGAGGAAGAGGAGTCCAGTACCTGGTGGACTGGAAGGGTTACGGCCCTGAGGAGAGGGCTTGGGTTCCAGCTCGTCATGTGTTGGACCCCCGGCTCATCAGGGAGTTCCATCGGCGTAATCCTGAGCAACCGTCTAAGACCGTCACGTCGACGGGCAGAAACACAGGGAGAGTCTCTCCTCTTACCGTCAGCTCTTCAGAGGAGGACAGCGAGGGGCCGGCTTCTGATGAGGACGCAGATTCCGACAGGGGGCAGGAGAGGGAGGCCAAAAGAACTTTTTCAGATGAGTATTAATCCCACCTCCCACCCTCCTCTGTAGATTAGCATTTAGGGACGTCAGGAGCCGTCCATTAAGGGGGGGGGTTCTGTCATAGTCTGCTCCATCATTCACCAGTAGTTTTCCATTCACCTGTCTCACCTGTTTTCCACACCCACTCATTAGCTCACTCTCTTTCTCTTCTGCACCCATTAGCTTCTGCCAGTATTTAAACCCGCACCTTACACACACTCTTTGCCAGATTGTACTTTGCCTCATGCTTGTCTTTCCCGCGTTTGAAACTAGATTGCCTACCCGGTTCCGACCCTGCCTGTCCTCGATCTGCCTGCTCTGCCTGTTCCCTGATCCTGCCTGTCCCTCGACTATCCTGTCTGGCCTGTTATCCGACCCTGCCTGTATCCCCGCTGACCGCCTCGCTTACTCCCTGACTCTCTGCCTGTCCCTGACTCACCTTCTGCCCGCTGTCCTCCGGTGCGTTAAACTGCTCGGTTGGAATTCCTCAGATCCAGTGGAATCTCCAATAAAGTGTATTACCAATTCTCCTTGGTTTCTCGAGTGCTGCATTTGGGTTCTCCTTAAGATTGTGACAAGGATGCATTTATTTGTTATTCTTCTGCTTTTTTAAGTGCAGCCAAACTTTACTGAACCGTATCCAGACATCCAGGGCAAACAAGAGGTGGATGGTTCCTGTGTGACAACAGGGCCTTATGACTGCTGCTGTAGTGTTTTAAAATGTAGCCATGAGGCTCTCCCACAGATATGGGATAGTGTGTTTTATATGTGTGTGTGAGAGCGTTTCAGGTGTGTGTGAGAGCGTTTCAGGTGTGTGTGTGTGTGAGTGTGTATCACATGTGTATATGAGTGCGTTTGACATGTATATGTGAATAACTTTGGATTTCATGTGTGTGCCAGAGTTCCCGTTAGCCGGTAATTACCGGACTACGACCGGTAAAATATGCTGAAGACCGGCAAATCTAAATCTCTCCGGTCAAAGTGTCCGTTCAAAATAATTTCCGTTTAGCGCAATACCACATCAGTTGTGCAACTTGCGCCATTTATGTGACGGACAAAAGAGTATGTGACAGACAAGAATAGTCAATTCCAATGTCTAACCATAGTGTCTAACACGTAATGTGGAGAAAGAGATGTCCTGTATGGGTTGATTGTGCATTGATCTGTTGGTAATGCCTCGGGGTTCCGTTGGGCATGTAAACTAATGCATAATGCTGCGCTATACTTTGCGGCCTCACCCGGTTGCATAGCGACGCTTATTGTTTAGGTGTCTTTTAATAAGCAGGTAGTCCTATCATTAGCTAGAACTAGCTAGATCTGATCAATATGGACATAAACGCGAGTGAAGTCTAATCTGACGGGAGAGAGAGATCAGCTGCTGCTGACAAGTCGACATGCAGCTCTGCATGATCATCACAGAACAAAACACACACCAGGTTAGAATAGCACACGTAGCTATTTTAATGACCTCTCAAACTACCGTAAATAGTTATAGATATGTTTAGTTTTACTGTCGGGTCACTCATTACTGGATCCGCGAGTTGCATGATACTGACGGGCTGTCAGAGGAGAGGGAGAGTGCTCCGTTTATTATTCCCGTGTTATTGTAAGTTACTGTACACTTTTGAATAATGTAGTTAATCTACTATAATTAGTTTGTTTAATATCGAATCATATCAATTTGTTTTAAAGCACAATAAATAACAAAGAAGACCTTTGACCGGCACTTTTCTCATTTTGTCCGGAAGATTTAAACTTGAACGGACATGTTGACCGGCGAAAAAATATTCTAACGGAAACTCTGGTGTGTGCGAGCGTTTCATGTGTATATGAGAGATTTTTACATATGTTTGTAAATTATTTTGGTTTCAGTTGTGTGTGTGAGAGAGTGTTTCACATGTGTATGTGAACAGTATTTCTGAATAATGTCCCTAGCGGCCCCTCATATATAAGTGCCCTAATCACTTATGAACTTTTTCCAGTCGGCCATAGCCTTTTTGTATGAAGTAGTCATGTCACAGTCGTGAATGGCGTCCAAGAGGACTTCAGTCTGCACCACAGACAGAAGTGTTGCAATGCACTTAGGATAGGTGATGTGAAAGGTGTAATAACATGCCATGAGATACATCATGCTTTCATGAATGTCCTCTTTTGGGAAGATGAGCATGGGCTTGGTTCCAATGGCCAGTATACAGTTGGTTTCGCAGATGATGACAACAGGGCTGGAGAGTGGTCGTGTCTGAAGAAAGGTGTTGGGGTCTTCTGCAGACTGACAGAAAAACAGACAAAGAAATCATCACAAAAAGCCAAACAAATATGATCACAACATTCCACTCTTTGTATCGACATGAGAAAATTCTTATAAATGTTCTTACCTCAAGGACGTGGAGCACAGCCTCACTTGCATGCCTTAACTTCTTGGGTGGGACCATAGGTGATGGGAACATCTCTGGTAAAGCCTTCATCATGGCAATTGAGTGCTTTACTGTTGAAAAAAAAAAGTGTCATTCCGTTTCCTGCAGTCAGTTAATAAACAGACATGGTCAGAGATAATAATCACCTTTGTCACGCTGAGCTTTTTGAAAACTCCATAAAACTGTGCCCTCTCACAAAAGGTCCCCCACCGGGTCTTAAGTTCCATTAAGAAGTGGGAGTTGCCTTGATTGAGGATCCGCCATAGTTCAACCATTAGCTAAGACAACGAGAGAAAATATATAGGAGAAACATTCAAATCTACATTCCAAGGGTTAGTAATTCGTCTCTTAATTTAATTTCCAAAAAAAGATTCATATGTGTATAATGTGATTTAAATGGTCACTTAACAAAAATATAACAGTGCACATAGAAATATGTCTGATGCACACACTATTTTTAAATACGTATTGTGGACCAATACTACTAACAAAATAATGTTGTGTGTATCAGAAGCACATTTGTGAAATGTGTTCTTTTTAAATAAGTGGAGGGTTTTTATATATCTATGCAGAATAAATATGTGTATTCAATAAGCATATTTGAGTCATTTATTTATAAATAATGAGACAGATCTGATTTAATTGTCATACCAATTCTCATTTCAAATTTGGTCTAACGTTAACCGAATTAGGAAGCATAGTTGTACATAAAACGAAAACATTTGCTTACATAATCCAGTTCTCCAAAGCAAGGATAAGCTTTAAGAATGTTGGAAGGCCTGTCCTGCTCCTTTGTAACATCAGAGTCAATGAAGGCCCTTCTCGCTTGGATTTCGAGGTCCAGGAGCTGAGCAACATCCATCTTGTTTGGTCTGACCTTGGTTTTATACATCGCCTGTAGAGCAGGGTATATGCAGGAATCTTGAAGTCAAATTGAATACCTTTTAAGACCTTTTTTAAGACTCCTTTCCATACATTTTAAGACCTCATCGCAACTTCGAGTTCTAACCGGTTACATTGGCGACACACTTTACCTCACATTTACTATATTGATTGTAAGATAGCACAACTAAACAGAGTGCAGACAGACTACTGAAGCCTCCTCTCCACATGAACTTCAACCTCTCTGTGAAGGTCAGGTTTAATGCAGTATGCTGCTTTGTTGCTTCTGTACTCTGTGCTCTTTCATTCCAGTTAAACTCCTGAGAAACCATTAGAAACCAGTATTTGACCAATAAACAAAACAATTGACAAAACTTTGAACTATGAAATATATTAAACTTTGGTGAGCTTCAGCGGGGTAATGCCATATAGGAGCTCCCTCACAAATACCCAGGGGTTAAATTGGGCTGGGGCTGTCCGGGGCTAAGCCCGGCACATAGGACGATGCTCTGACGTCATCACCCTCACACATTTGTCATATGTTTACAAAAAACGATATATATGTTAAGACTTTTCTCGTTCTTAATATAGACTATATTTAGGGTCGATATGTGTTGACCTTACTTTAAAATAGCAGATCTCTGTGACCGGATATAGTTTGGCTTAGACCCCGGCCCCACGAGGACGCATACAGTAAAATGCATACGCAAACGCAAAAAAGTATTCCGTTCACACGCATTCGATTCATTAACGTGTCCGTTCACACTAGACCGCTGGAAATGCTGGAAATGCTGGAAACGCTGTAGTACAGGCCTGTAAGTGGCGCTGCTGCCGCCACAAAAGACACCAAAAGCAGCGAAGAAGACCCTGGAGCATGGTTGTCGTGGTTGCCCTTCTGTTTATTCTCCAAGGTGGACGGCGTTTTCTCCTGCTGTATATCTCAGGTAGTCTACCAGCAGATAAACCCCCCCCCCCCCACAGAGCGGAGCAAGGCAAGGAAACTTAAAATAAGAAGCAGCATTTTATGGCACGCTATGCATGGGGCCACCTTGAGGGGGTTTCCCGACATGTTGTTTCAGTAAATTAAAGGGTGTTTCATGTTGTCGTTGCTGTGGACCTTCTTAATACCTTGGAAAATGCCGTTTAATACTTTTTAATACTTTTTAATAGCCTTAATTTTGGCTAAATTGATTTATCAACTTTTAATACTTTTTAAGACCCCGCTGAGCCAAGTCCTCTATACATCGTTCCACACGAAACTGGACATAGTCTTTTGGTTCTCCGTTCTCTAAATGGTCCGCTAATGATCGTAAATGATCTCCAATGGCTCTTAAACCAATATCCATAGATAAACCTTACAACTGTGGATAAACCATGGATGTATAAAGATAAGGGCTAAACAGTAAAGCTCCTGCATTCGAATCAGCGCGGTTAACCAGGTTAGTAGTAGAGCCCTCTGCCAGAAATCATCACACACTCCTGTAACCAATCCTGCTTCAGACTGAGGTTAGGACCGCCTACCTCATTAGCATACGGACACATAAATACATAAATAAATAAATGTATGTCGCGTAAATGTAGAAATAAATGAAAGATATATAATAATGTGTGTTCTGTTTTATTTTCGACTTTTATTTATTTATTTATACATTGATGTATTTATTTCCATATTTATTTATGCATTTATTTATTCTTTTATTTAATTATTTGTGTATTAATTTCAACATTTATTTATTTCTGTATTTATTTCGTCATTTATTTATTCCTGTATTTATTTATTCCTGTATTTATTTATTTACGTATTTATTTATTTATTCCTGTATTTCTTCATGCATTTATTTACACATTTATTTATTTATACTTAAGTCATGTTCCGTCCTCCATACGCACTATCCAGAGCCGTATAATAGAAGAGTTATGACATCTCCGTTCACTCCAATGGACCACTTTTTTACAGCAATGGCGGATCGTGGAGCCTCTCATTCGTTCCCCGGAAGTTAGCGCCAAGGCTAGCAGAGCTGTGGAGTTGCAGCATAATAGACCGTTCGTGACGGACTTTTAAAGGTAAGAAGAAGTTTAAAGATTTATATTGCGGATATTATCAGTACATCTGATTCAAATTAACATGTGTATTAAAGGATGTCAGTGGATTATCCCTAAATCAGTAGATTTAGGGAACGTTTACAGATAACAGATCAAGCTAGGATACCGAAGCAAGTTAGCAACAGACGTTGAACAACCTTTTAATTGTAAATTCCGTTCTCTTAATGTAATTTGGTCCAACGTTGTTGAATTAGAGAAGAGGGGCTTCTAAACGGGATTGTATGCGGGGGTGGAGGGAGTTAAATATTAGATAAATATAACTTTGGTGCGTGTAAGAGTGAGTGTTTTTAGCAGAGCCATATTGTGTCCTTGTGATTATGTTGATTATTACCTGCCTGTATAATGTTGCAGCTCAGCTGATTTTGGATTGATGGCAAAGGGAGAGGGACTTAAGTGAGTGTGAAAACACAAGGTAAGTTTAATACTACTGTTTTATATAAGTAAGCATACTAAACATGTATTCTATCACTGTATTATATAAGTAATCTTGTTAGTAACCTACTGTATGGCAGGTGGAGGGGCAGTGATGTTACAGGTGGAGGAGCAAGACTGCAAACTCACAAGACAGAGAAATCAAAGTTTGTTCTCCAGAGAAGAGGTTGATTTCACTTATTTCATATTTTCTAAAGATGTGGAAATGGCAACAAAAAAACACGTGAGAGCTGTAACCAAGACAACTGTAACAACAGGAGTAGAGAGCCACCAAGGTTTTTCAAGTCCCTCTCTTACTCCATTTTGCCAACCCAAACTTCCAGGTACATGACGGGACACCTTGCTTGTTTTTGTTGTTTGCTCTCCTCTGGCTGGGTGCTGGCAGGTGGAGGGCAGTGATGTTGGCAGGTGGAGGGGCAGTGATGTTACGGGTGGAGGGGCAGTGATGTTACGGGTGGAGGGGCAGTGATGTTAGCTGGGTGCTGGCAGGTGGAAGAGCAATGTTTAGTCCAAATATTTCCATTGCAACGGCTAATGGAAATGATTGCAGCTGTGGATCTGTTTGGGGGTTGCTGGATGTGGTAGCTTGGCTGCTGTTGTTCCTTTTCACCTTTTTGGATTGGCTCTTGCTTCCAAAATGGCCATCTTTTAATTTTATTTTTTTTTCTGTCATTTCTGATTTGTTTGGCCTCAATTCTCAGCCTCAGCCGTATAAATCTTTTTATGAGTTTTTGTTGTGCTCCACAGCATGACGGAAGCCTGCTGGAGAGGGCCTGAGCTTCTTTCTCCAAGACACCCACTGCGTTGGGGAGCTGCATGAGGGAGGAACCAGTCTTGGTCCTAAATAGTTCCTCAATTTGGTGAATGAAGTCAAAGGCTTCTTGGGAGGGACGACAAAGAGCACCTGCCTTGAAGTCTTTCAAGTCCACTAACAAGCTGTTGTCACCAGAAGGACTCTCATCATGGTGCTCTGTTGCAATTTTGCATTTTTCACAGATGCTGGCAAACTTGATGATTTTGTGGACGATGTAGCCTGCAAGATGGAAGAGAATACATTTCTCAGTTTTTGTGAGGTCAGGTGCTGCTGCTCTGTTCACCGCCATCAGCTGTTCCACTCTGACTGATGGAGTGATTTTTGGCTCCCCTGTGTCCAGGAAGTTTGCCAAAAAGCTACTGTGGTCTTCCTGGTAGCTCCCAGAGCTGATGGTGGTGAGGAACTGCCCCACAGATATGATTCTCAGTGCATGATGGAATTCCACTGGAGTTGGGACAGGATTTTTAGACCTCACACAGCTGAATGTATTTTCAAGGCAGTCTTGTGTGAACCTTGACGTTAACACAAACCTGTGTCCTTGTGTAAGCATCTCCTCGTGTATGGCCAAAATTGATGTTGTTGCCATTATCACCCCTGTTTGAACAGGCTTCCAACCTCCCTTTTGACCTATCTTTATCCCATGAAACAGATGGACGATGTTCTGGAGGAAGGTGATGGCCTTTTGGTACTCCTCCATCTTGAGCCTGCTCAGGGCTGTAATTGGATGGCGAGATGACATCAGATCAAACCAACGATCAACCTGCTCCAGGAACCACGCTGTCATCAGGTATGACAGAGGGCGGTTTTCTTGCTGCACCATGTATTTCAGCCCAGCACTTGTAGCCTTACTGAACACATTTAGAGCAAGACCAACCTTCATCTTATCAAAGTGACTTGGCTCGATGGCTGCAGCTGAAAGATGGGGAGCTATTTTTAAGGCCATCCCTTCCTGAAAGGTCAATAAGTCCTTAATGGGGACCACAGAAACCTCGTTAGAGGGGAGGTTCTCTCTGTTAACAACATCCTCAGGAATTATGAAGACCTGCCCACGGACAAGGGCACTTTTTAATTTTTTTACCAGATGTGGGACATCGGGCATGAAATAGAGCTGCCTGTCTGGTTTTGCTGGATGTGGCACCGATGTTTTATTTTGGTCCACCCCAAAGGATTTCCACATGGCTCGGTTAGGGCTACCCATGTCGGTGGTGACATCAAGCACATGTAGCCCTATGGATGCTGCCCTCTGTATTATCTCAATAATGATTGGCCTGTACTCGGCTCCATTGGTAGAATTGCCAGTGTAATGATATGCCACTACTTGCTTCCACCGTGTTGTGTTTCCAGCCAACATAAACACACAAGCATGTGTTGCCACCCCTGTGTGACCTGGTAAAGTCACATCACCGTACAGTTTGCCTGTAATCATGTCTAACTCCACACTTGGTGTGATTGTCATTTCATCCAAGGTCAACACACACTCCCTTTCAAGGTCTGTCAATTTATCTGCCTTCAATTTTAGGAAATCAAAGACCTCTGTCAACACACCAGGCTCAAACTTAACACATTGCATCCTTCTTTGCAGTGTCCTTATTCCTGGAAGGGGAATCTTCAATTCCTGCAGAGTTTTGTAACCCGTTGGTCCGCTCGCAAAGCGAATTTTTAAAGCCTTCTTAATTGTCTCATTGCTCCATTTCATCCCCTTTGTGGTGAGTCTGCCTAATGCCTTCAGTTGGTCTTTTGAAAACGTTTTCTTATATTTCTTGTCCCTAATTTTCATTGTTTTCTTGAGAGCTGCATTTTCCTTCCTGATTTTTCTTAGTGCAGCCTTTGCTTTTTTGGTGATTCCTTCTTGGCTCTTTAATTTTCTCTTTAATTGTTGTAATAGATCTGTTTGAATGGCTGCTGGTTCCCTCGTATGCTGACTGGCTGCTGGTTCCCTCGTATGCTGACTGGCTGCTGGTTCCCTCGTATGCTGACTGGCTGCTGGCTGAGTGGGTGGTGTCCGCCCTCCCTGTCTCTCCTCACTAGCCATGTCCTCTCTTTCTTCACCCTCACTTTCCTTTCTCTCAGTCTCCTCATCCCTTCTTCCCTCAATCTTTGAGACTAATGTAAGTAGAAGACATGGCACTGTACATTTTAAATATTATACCACTTAAAAATAAGAAATATTACTTTTGTTACTAAGAGTTCATACTTATTATACCTGTGTCACCTTTCACACTATAGCTGTGATCATGAGCTATGGGCTTTGTAGATACAGGTCCCGGGGTGAATCGTGGTGCAGGGGCCCTTCTCTTTTTGACCACAGGGCGATGCACGAAGATGGTGGGTATAGCCTCTGCTCTCAGCCTAGTCTTGCCCTTTTTTGTCTTGACAAACTGGTCTGCATCAAAATGTGCCTGCGGAGTGACTTGAGGTTACTTCACACACAGAACAACTGTGTCTGAATCTTGTCTGCCCACATACATATTCCATAGTGGTTGAATACACAGTATTAGGAAACACTTTATACTTACTGGACATGTTATACTCATTACATACTGTATATACAATATGACCAAGAATGTGAGACAACTTTATAGAAATTCATATCACATCTGTTACTGATGCCATTTGTCATACTTTATTAAATTCACAAATAATAAAGTTCCATAACTTCAGTTGGGAACAAAGACCACACCTTATCTCCCCAAGGCAATTTCCCATCCAATAGGTGTGCTATATAGGTGTGTATCCCTCTTTCAGCACAAGAACCAGAGGGGGATTCAATGGAGCCTGAATACCTGCACTGAGACCCTCACCCTGCACCCTGAGTCTCAACTCTGTGTTTTTCAAGCCTTTCCCTGTTTTTTTGTATTAAACAAAACATTAAGCTTTCCCAATGGTGTGGTTTTCGTTTTGTGAAAAAGTGGAAATGCAGTGTTTGTATATAATTACCTCACATATTTTTTTGCTGTTGGTCGTGAAATTGCTTCTGCTTCCTCCGCTCTGTGTCAGTGGGGAAGCCGTACATTCGTACTCCTTTCTCGGAGCGATTTGAGCATCCCCAGGCAGCACAGCAAACCATGGTGGCGACTAGGAGGCAGCACAGCAAACCAGGACAACACGGAGGAAAAGGCACAGACAAACTGCATGATATGCTATTCAATGTTTATTGAATTCCATGTATTTGCAATGGATGTTCCTAAAACAACACATTTAACATCATCATCATCATCATGCTGCTGCTGCTAGTCCTTTGATAGTCATCTGTCGGTCTCCTGTCCTTTCTGAAAGCCATAAAGATGACATTAGTCATTTAGATAACTTGTGTCCTCAATTACCATGGTTACTGAAACTACCATGAATTTAAGAAAATGGTAGACATTAATCTAATCTGAATTTTAAAGCATTACTTTAGATCCCCTCCCTCTAAATATATCAATAAACATTAGAATGTGATGCTCCTGACTACCATACAGGTTTAAGAAGATAATATTGGTTTTAAAGAATTCAAAGCTATAAATAAACAGCAACAGGCTCTTTAACCAAGGCACTGTTAGCCTAACATGTAAACTAGTTGTTCACACTAATCCTAATATTAGCACTTAATATTAGCAAATTCTATTTTATTTTTTAAAACATATTGATGTAAATACATGCACATATCGATTTGTTGTATAAATATTGCAAATCAAAACCTTTATTCACTAATAATTACCAAAAATCGTAGTTCTATCTCCTGTTATCAATGCATTCACATTGCCCGCCATGAACTTCCGGGGAACGATCCTCGTCTACATGAACCACGTGACGATAACCGTTTTTGGACTTCCGTTGTCGTAACTCTTCTATTATATGGCTCTGGCACTATCGTACAACAACGCATTGTTATGGGCTCAGAACAGTCTCATAATACACACATGCACACAGAAGGATTCACACTTGTATTTCATGATCCGCAAAAGGATTCAAACTTGTATTTCCGGATCCACACTTGTGTTTTTCAATGCATACACAAATGTGTTCCGTTTCATATACATGTAAATAAAATCCAAACACAGAAAAAAGTTTTACATGTGTATTTTTGATCCACACATATTAGTTTTCCGTTTAAAACCGCTGCACCTTCAAACACAAACAGCTTTCTGTGCACGGATCGCTTTGCATTCGTGTGTGGGTTTTTTGAGACTCCCCTGACGCTCACCCGATTCGTACTTGTAATTTCTCTCATCTATAGCCAATCAGATGTCTCCTCCCGTCTAAGCCAATCACATGAGCGCGCCCCCACGTGGGTAGGATTTATTGCGTTCGTGACGTAGCGCTTCATTTACGCTTTTTGCGCAGTCCAAACTCCGGAGCTGACAGGTCAACTTCAACATGGCGTCTAGCACAAGTGTAAGTTATACGTGTCTCGGCGTGAATGATTAAATATGTTTTAGGTATGAATTATTGTTATGTTAGTGATGTGTTAGCATGGAAGTAATATGGGTGGCATGTAATGCTAGCGTTTGCTGGCAAGTTAGCTATATTATGCTAATAGATTACCTAGGATTCTAACCTTACATAGCTAACATTAGCCAAACATTTCTTTAACTTCTTTCATTCTGTTGCTTTGTTTTTTAGGGACAATTTAGACAGAATTAATCCAAAATTTGCTGCTCAAATTATTATTGAAAAATATATTCCATTGTGTTTAATGATGGGGTGGAATTGAACATTAAGAGATGATGTTAAATAGGATTAACCAGTGTTGGTAAACAAACGGTCGAACGTTGAGCACTGTTGGTAATATTTTATCTATCTTTTCTATTCTTTTCCCCCCAGGAATCAGTAAAGCGTGAAATCCTTCAGAGACTTCAAGATCGACTGACATACATCTTGGATAGGACACCTGTTGATCTCGAAGGGCTACAGTTTGCGTGCCGTCAGGCTTTTGTTATATTGAGTGCACTGGGTGACATTGTTGATTTAGGGAATAATATACAGTCTGCACTTGCAGACCTGAATAGCCTTATCCAACAAGAGAGAGATAATCAACAGATATTTGTGACCCTTGAGTTGCAAAAATGTTGTGGACGTGGGCGTCCACGATTGAATGTGTCAGTAGAGGCTCTGACACATCTGGTTGAACTGGGACTGCCATCGAGTTGCATCGCCAGACTCCTGGGTGTGTCTAGAGCAACGCTATTTAGGCGGATGACCGAAAATGACATTTCTATATCTGCTTCATATAGTGGCTGCACTGATGACGAATTGGATTCATTGATCACCACAATAAAAAGTGCAATGCCAGATGCTGGCTACCGTGTAGTCCGAGGTGCTCTACTTGCGAAGGGACACAGAGTGCAATGGGAACGGGTGTATGCATCCATGCATCGTGTGGACAGTGTTGGTGTGCTCGCCAGGATGACCCGGATGGGATGTGTGGTGAGGAGAACATACACAGTTCCTTACCCTAAGTACATGGTGCACATTGACACCAACCACAAGCTCATCAGGTTTGT
Source organism: Gymnodraco acuticeps (assembly GCF_902827175.1). Taxonomy (NCBI): domain Eukaryota; kingdom Metazoa; phylum Chordata; class Actinopteri; order Perciformes; family Bathydraconidae; genus Gymnodraco; species Gymnodraco acuticeps. The sequence goes on from NW_022990003.1 coordinate 323,611, forward strand.
CTGCATGCTGTCTGTATGTAATCTGTTCATTTTATTATTTTTAATGTCTAGTTGTATATATCTTGTGTATGTAATCATATCATTGTCTATCATTGACAGGTACAACTTTGTTATCTTTGGGGGAATAGATGGCTATTCAAGGAAGGTAAGACTATTCTATTGTCAAGAACCAACAACTGCAAAATGTTGCCGAACATCATGTGATGGTTTTACTTTTCTAAGCTTCAGTTTATTTTCTGTACCAACAGGTGGTGATCTTTAGGTACACAATCTAACCTATAGTTAATTACATATCGCCTCTTACCAAACAGACGATATGGACTTCTAAAGTCACCTTATATTTTAAGTGATTCAGATCAAACAATATGCATTTACTTATTTACTTAATTTCAAAATAAATACTTTGAAGAACTTGTGAAATAATTAAAACACTTATACTAGTAACTGCACAATATATGTCAAGAAGCTTGCCTGAGCTATCATGATATTCTGTTATACATTGAATAATTCTGTTGTGCGTTGTTCTCTTAATGCTGCACATTGTCATTTGACAGATGCTTCAAGTTAAACTGATTCATCAAGGTACTAATATGTTGTTTTATGTGTACTTGTATGTGTAGATTATGTACTTGAAGATAGCAGACAACAACCGGGCTGACACCCACTTGTGTTTCTTCAATGAAGCTGTGAACGAGCACGGGTTTCCTCTGAGGTATTCACATTATTTCATATGTAATCATTAGTGTAATTGCGGACCTTTCCATCAAATTTAGATGTTCCCCTCCAATGGCTGCATCAGTGACGACCACTTTACTTTTGATGGGACTCATTCATTGCAAATATTGTCGTGCTTTACTGTTAGTTCAAAGAGGCAATCTGAACATATAAGTTAAAACAATTGCCATTTATAAACGGTACTTTTCTAGGTCACAAAAGTGCTGTCGGACACAGCCATATCAATTGTTAATTCTATGTGAGCCCCTCACATATGACAATATATAAGCGACATGTCAGATTTTTCTATCCCTCAGCTGAGATTCATGTACTGTACAGAAATATGAAAATATAATCTATTCACAAGCTGATGTGAACCATCCCTCATTCAGGTGTGGAAGATAACTCGAGGTTTAATAAAGTGAAAGAGAACTCTTAAGGGTTACAGTTAAGGACCTGTCCAGATATCTCAAATATGTATGTCCAGAGAGAGCCATTTGTGATCACATTATGGATGTAGATCATTATGGAATTGTACCCCTCGTTTTTTGGACCTTCAAATACGTAGATTTTAACTATGCATAATTATTTGATTTATTTTCCAGAGTGAGAGGAGATCATGGTGGAGAAAATGTGGGAGTAGCACAATTAATGTTCTCAGTTCGTGGAACTGACAGTAACAGCTTCATTGCAGGGAAAAGCGTACACAATCAACGGTGAGTTAAACCTAATTTTGTAAGCTTATGAGCATATTTCTTCTTCTTAATATTCCCTTTAACAAACCTTCATAAGCACATGTTGAGACCATTCCTTCACAAAGAAGAAAATGACAATTTTCACAGAAATTTACCAGCCACGCAAACATTTGAAAACTCACTTAATGTTATGTTTGTACTCTCCTGTCAAGTCAGTTGATTTTTTTTAAATAAATGCAATTTTCAGTTAGAGACATTGCCATTGATTCAATGACTAGGAAACTTTAAATTGTTCATAGTGAACAGTTTGAATTTTCTTTTAAGTTTAACATTTTTTTGTGTTTTCTTCTCACAGAATTGAACGCCTCTGGCGTGATGTGTTCATGAGTGTTACGGGTGTCTTTTACAACACCCTGCACTCTCTTGAGGAACAACACCTGCTTGACATCAGTAACGTCCTGCACATCTTCTGCTGCCACTACGTTTTCTTGCCACGCATCCAAGCCAACCTGGATGTGTTCAGTGAGGCCTGGGCCAACCATCCCATCAGGACAGAGCAAAATCTGACACCCAATCAGTTGTGGCAGGTGGGCCAGCACCTGAATCCTGTTGCAGATCCTGAGCCTGAGGTAAATTATGAATTTTCAAAACCATCACTATCTCTTGTTTATTATCAATCAATAAAAACCCAAACAGTATAATAAGTTATCTGATTCATAAACTAACTCCCGTTCTTGGATTAAAAGAACCTCTGCTGGGAGCAAGCAAGAACACTTTTCTATAATATTACACTATTACCTTAACATTATTCCACAATCACTCCATTTTTTATTATTATAGAACAATTGCATATCCCCTTTATTTCGCCTGATCACATATTTTGTAATAAGAAGCAGTAATGGCACAGTGCTTGCTTTAATATTTGTACACTCACTTTGTCTTTTTTAGGGTTCACTCATACCAGAGATTCAATGGGAAGAGAGTGGATACACAAATGAGCATCATACCGGGGTCAATGTCCCTACGCTGAACTTCCCTCTCTCAGACCTTGAAATTATGCAACTGCAAGACAACATTGATCCATTGGAAGAATCTGAATGTTTCGGAGTGGACATATATCTCAATACTGTCCAATACATATAGAATTTAATTGAGCACCGATAGTTGTTACATTTAACAACTATAGTATGATTTGTGTCATGATTTCAGTTATTTGGCAATGATGGAAAGTTAATCATTTTATATTTACATAGCTTATGCTTGATTAAGTTAATCTCAATTGCATGATTAGACATTTTTCTTTTGACTTATAAATTAATGGAAGTGTTTTTAGAGATGCATTTTCAGTCAGGATCAAAAACCGTTTCAGAGCAACAGAATTACATTCATTTTACACTCTGTACAAAATAAAAACATTGTAAAAGAACTATTCGGAGTGTAATGCTTTACTGTTCAAGGGATTGGGCATTGTTACGGCCCGTCCACACAGCGGTGTGCGTTGAAGCTTCCAACGCTTCTGCCCATTCACTTTGAATGGGGTGACGTCACTTTTAGCCGAACTGCATTTTGGAAAGCGACGTGGAGCGTTGCTGGCGTTGCTCGCTTCAAAAGTTGAGCAATGTTCAACTTTTGGCGACTCGGCAGAAGAGTCAGCCAATGAAATCCCATTTATGCAAATCTGCCATTACAAGCGCTAGCCAATCAAACCGTGTGTATGCTGGGAGAGACTACGCAGGTCATTTCCTCATATTCAAAAAAATGGAGGGAAAATTCATTATTTTATATCCAGTTTACTTCGTTTTAACATTGCTATTGCTTTGTATGTCGGGGGCGGGAGATTCATGTGATTGGTTGTTGGTCGCAAAAAATCCCCAAGCTTCAGACACGCCCAACTCCAAGCGTCAACGCACGCTGCTGTGTGGACGCTCCGTTAAAGTGTAACAATGATAATGGACAAACAGTCTTTTTCCAAATGTCCTTTATTTATAAAACACGGTAGGTGTACCAACTGTAACCCTGTATCTCACACAGTGTATTGAATAGAGAGGCAAACCCTTCTCCAGAAAAATACAAAACAAACTGAGAGTCAGTGTGTAGCTACACAAGCCCAAAGCCTGAACTGATGGAACTGAGGGCCATCATCAAGTCCTGGTGGAACTTCTCATAAGTTTGGTAGTGGCTTGGGAGCTTCAATTTTAGGAAGCAGGTGAGAGCCACTGGGTATTTTGAAGTAACAACCTCAACTTCAAGGTTTGTTGTGAGCAGCTCCCACCCGACCCAGAACTTCAAGAGGTCACGCAGCACCTTCGGAGATGCTATGGGAGAGAATTTGTTATGGATGCGATACCTCAAATTGCATTATATCAAAACTTAAATTTGAGCAGTAAAACTTGCAGGAATATCAACGGTTAACCCATGCATAGATTTGTATTTGTACACCGATGTGTGTATATTATTTTTCATCAGAACTGCCATCTCTTCAGCTGCACTACAGCTTTAGCAGTCATTAATTAGTGTTACCTTCCTCTATGAATTGCCTCAAAAATCCAGTGACGAGACCGACTTTCTCCAATGGAACGGCGTCGTCCTCGTCCTCATCGCTGTCACTTTTGGGCTGTGGCCAGTGGATGTTCTGGATCACAGTCTATAGGGGATCAAATACAAACGTGTTCTTTGCTAAGATTGAAGCTCATGTTATATGCTACAGAATTATCTTAACATTGTAAAGCATTGATTTAAGATCTACACACCAGTTTAAGAGCCCCACAAATGAAATTGCATGATAGTGTTTGCAAACAAATCCCATGAATAACATAAATCCAATAAACAAAATGGTACTTACCTGTGAGTTCAGCTCATCATTTTTCTCTCTTGGAAATAATATGGGGTGGACATCTGGCCTATTTGAAACAAGCGGCCAGATTCCCGTTTCTTTAAGGCCTTTGCGAATCTGCTTGATAGGCTGCCTAACACGGTGAAGTACCTACAAGTAAAAGGAACAATCAAACTGAGGCACTAATGGAAAAACACCACAGTAGCAGATACAGGAGGACTTACAAAGCAAACCTACTAATTACCTAAACATTGTATTGTATTGTTTAAATAAAAATGGTACAATATAAAATGATTACTGCATGGGAAAGAAGTTCCTGGAACAGCCAGTCATGATTGGTGGAGGTTGGAACAGGGAGGTCCCAGGACAGGCAAAGATCAGTCACACTGGTGGTTTCTTGAGCAGTAAGTTGTGTATTCTTGAGCTAAAACAGGAGAAAAGAGGACATCATTTAAATGCATGCAAAAGTGGACAAAAAGCCTAAATCTGGAAAAATCTAAATGGGACACAAAAAAGCATTGGAAATCATTTCTAGCTAAACAGCCCAGCCTTGACGCATGAATGGAATCTTTTTCATAATGCACAAGATGACAAGTGTATGTTAGCATTGTGGTGCAGTGGTGTATGACATGTCACTTTTTAACTAGGACACTCACAAAACCAATTGTTTCATGGTGGTCAAGATCAGGACAGTCCAGCAGGGTAAGCGCTGATGCTGCAGTATCCGTGCTCCCACCAGTCAACAGAGTCACTACAGGCACACTTAGTCCTGAGAAACCAAAACCACCATGCAGGAAGGAATGGCCTATCATCCGACCTGCCATCTCAAACAGGTTGCTTTCCCGAAGCACAGCAGCTGCGGAGGGAACCCGATGTTCCATTTCGCCTTCAAAAAGGCTTGTAAGAGCTACACAGCCTTAAGAAAAAAGGAGAAATAGTTTAGACACCATGTATTGCTATAACGTAATTTTTAGGTCAAGCTATATTGAGTGTTGGTTCAACTGTGAATATGCATGTTGTAATCTTTGTTGGTTTATTAAGATTTAGCTGCAAGTGGTTATTTCAATTGAAAGACAAATGGGGACATCCCACCTAAATTTATACTGAAGCCGGTCTTCAGTTTCTGCATGGCCATTGACAAAACGTGTCGGTTGACACCTTGGCCGACTGCTGCATCCCCTTGAAAAGACGACCTCATTTAGAAAAGTACAACCAACAAGATGATATTCAACATACACTTACCAAGAGACAACATGAATCATCCTTCAAGCTTTCAATACAATAAATGTAACTAGTTCTTTCTTCCCTGGTCTAAGGGACATGAACTTAATCCTCAACATGCAAGTAAAAACAAACAAAAAGGCAAAATTCGACCCAGATGACAACCTATAATGAAACATGAGAAGTTACACTATTTATTAATACCTCTCAGCCTGCACTTCAATGGAGCTGCCCAGTTAACATTGTTCATTTTAAAGAATGAAATCAATGAACTGTCTGTTTCTTCTTCTGCGTCAAACAAGTCGATTGACAGAAAGAGGCGTGGACATTCATAGTTACGTTCCAGCAGTTCCTCTCTGAACAACTGACATGCCTTCCGGGGGTCCACTTCATTGGCCCATGCTGAAATGTAATTTGAAGGGAAAAAAAGTGGTTGGTACAATAAACTTCATAATATGTCAGCTTCAATTGTAAAATAGTACTTCATTTATTGTCTCATTTAGTAAGCCCTGTATTTTAAAGCAATATATTAAAAGGTAGTAACTTGAAATCAATTATCCTTTCCATATTACTGGATCAAACATGTAACAACATTCATTTTGGTGATCATTGCTATTTAAGTGTTTGTGAGTAGTCACTGTTTCAAACTACACCACAGCAGTAATTGTTCTGAATAAATAACCTGCTGAAACTGTTGCTGGCAATCGTTGAACTGAAGGTCCTGGCATTTCCTCTGTCCTTGTCATACTGGCTGCATCGCTATGATGAGCAGGGTCCATTCTTGGAAAAGACAAAACAAAAAACATACTCACAGGAATGGAAAATAGAGACTAGTGAGCGCCCTTCTTTTTTTACATATTTCTTCTTGCATATCAAACAAAGTAATTTAAATCAGATCCCTAATAAGTATTTCGGCTCTGTTAAGATTTCTACATTTCCTAAAAATGCATCACATGCTCTGATGCAGCTGCTATAGCTGTAACATTACAGCATTTTAAAACACAAAAAAGGAACAAGCACATTCACCAAACTATATCGTTATTAGGTTCGACACTTTGTATATGTTGTTCACCTCTCTCAAAACATGTCTATCTTCCATCTTTTGCTTGAACAAGTCAAAACGTCTTACCCTTCACCACATGTGCTTGCATGAAATGAGAGGACATCAATTGGGTAAGATTCAAGACATATAGGGCAAACCTGTAAAAAACATAAACAAATGTCAATACCTTTAAAACATATCACATTATTATAAGAGGTTTTATGTTTAATAATTCTCTCTCAAATAAGTGATACAGGAAACATAATTATATGATAAAAAAATGAGTACATAGACAGTGTGCAAAAAGTCTGTTTGGTGAAATGTGTTATACCCTACCTATGTACACACCTGCAATCATGCTGTCATTATGTACTGAAAACAATAAGGCTTTTATACTAAATTGCAAAGTAACTTTAACAGGATCAGCATCAACTACCTCTGACAATTCTCCCATCCCTGTGTTAGGTGGATTTGGCTGCTCAATCACTTCATCAAGAGAAGTCCCAGATTCACTCTCCTAAAAAACAAAAAAGGTACAGAGAATTGGTTCTATAGACTTTGAAACAGTCATTTGAGCAAACTAAAACATTACATATTTATTTGAGAAATGAGAGAAACGTTTTAATAACAGCTTACAGTCAATATGTCATTACATTCCTCCACATGTAAAGGCAACAGCTGCAAAGGCATTTGACTGCCACATGTTATGCAGGTTGACTGTGGCATCTTTGCAAACTCTGCCGAGTCATAGGGTAGTGGTTCGGTAGAAAGTTGCTCCTGTAGTGGAATTACAAACACAATGTTTTTTCCGTTGTTGGACGCTGTTTTGAGGAGCCTTGTGGAGTACCCCTCGGAGTCAGTAGGAATTATGGACAGCTTTCGACGTCCACTACCACCTATTTTAAAATCAAAATAGGAACAACACAAGTGTGCTTTAAAACCACCTGACAGTACATACATTAATATTAGGGATATACGTTACACTTTGTCAGGCAAACTTTAGTACTGTTTTATACAACTTGAAGAAGTGATATGAATGGTAATTCAAAGTAGGGCAACAGAAAACACATATGTGGGGCTTCTGAGTGTGAAAAACACAACACAGCATTTTCACCAATGGAGATGAGAACAATATTACCTGCTGACTTGAAAAACATCCAGCCTCCTTTTAATGTTTTCAGTTTTGGAAATTCTTCCTCAACCGAAGCCATAGTCTTTAAAACAAAGTGAAATAACATACAATATTCAGCAAGTGATTCACATTTTAAATCATTGAGAAATCTTTAATACTGTCTGTTTATATGATTACCTCACAGTGCAATAAGTTGTCCGGTAGATTTAGCATCCTCTTTCCAAGGCCAGCATAGGCAAGTGGTAGCTCTTCCGAGCCCTTAGGTGTAAACTGACTGGGTCCCGAAAGGACATATATGTGAAAGTCCGTCCGTTTGACGATGCAAGGAGCCGGGGTGGGAAATCGTCTTTTGCCTCTTGGCTGATCAGTACTGAACATACTTGGGAATTGCCTGATGTGGGAATGACAAAAGGATCTGTGAGACTAGACATTGTTATATCATTTCCAAATCATTGGCTTGCGTTGATGGTTTTGTTAACATAGGTTGAACAAATTGTATGAATAAAAAGCGAAATCATAGTTAATATTCTGTCGATACAAAAACAATCTTGACACTTAGCTTTATCTTACCAAAATATTTGTTTTGAAAACATTAATATATTGTGTTTGGGACGTTTCAAGGCAAGGGGTTGTTAAAGGTTTTAAAAGCAGTAATGGAGGATACATACTATGGACAAATGTTTTAAAACATTAACTCAACATTACATTAGAGTAATGCAAGGGGTGAGATCAAATATCAGATGTTTACACATCTACGGGATTAAGCCACAGTTTGATCTTGAACTGTCAAATGTTAAAAAAAGTCTATTAAATCACCTTCTCATCGCCTGCCTCACCCTGACATCATTGTGGGATTGGACGCTGTCTACCGCCCTGACTGCTACGCTGACCGGTGCACTCTCTGCTATGCTCACTTCTGGTGGAGTTGGAGTCGCAGACAACTCCCTGGCTATTAATTGAACTAAAGCCCGTGCTGCTACCTCGACCCGAGGCGTTACACCCTGTCGAACAGTCAATTAATTTTCTCTCACATTCACTTCACTGCAACATTTTACTTGGTAGCAGAAGCACATAATAAGAATGGGGGATCGTTAGACCGTTAGACAGACAACGCTAGCTAATGTTAGCTTATGGAGCTCAGCTACTACAACACAGCTAACCAAAACAGTTCTATATAATTCTCGAATTAAACAACTAACAACTAAGCAAAACCAATCCTTCATAATTTAGGAGTATTTCATAATTTAAACATAACTTACACTTGGAGCGGGAGGCGCGCGACCACCAGACGCCATTTTAAAGATGACCTCTGACCTATGCCTCTGACCTGTCAGCTCCAGAGTCCGGACTGCGCAAAATGCGTAAATGAAGTGCCACGTCACGAACACAAGAAATCCTACCCACGTGGGGGCGCGCTCATGTGATTGGCTTAGACTGGAGGAGACATCTGATTGGCTATAGATGAGAGAAATTACAAGTACGAATCGGGTGAGCGTCAGGGGAGTCTCAAAAAACCCACACACGAATGCACAGCGATCCGTGCACAGAAAGCTGTTTGTGTTTGAAGGTGCAGCGGTTTTAAACGGAAAACTAATATGTGTGGATCAAAAATACACATGTAAAACTTTTTTCTGTGTTTGGATTTTATTTACATGTATATGAAATGGAACACATTTGTGTATGCATTGAAAAACACAAGTGTGGATCCGGAAATACAAGTGTGAATCCTTTTGCGGATCATGAAATACAAGTGTGAATCCTTCTGTGTGCATGTGTGTATTATGAGACTGTTCTGAGCCCATACATTGTGAAATGCTGTCTACAACAAAAAAAGGCGCCAAAGATGGCTATGCTAAATACTTTACTTTCAGTTGTGGAAGGCTCATTTGCTTCTTGACATGATTTCTGGCAATAATACAGTATAAATTAAAATGTTAACCACGATTTGTCATTTGTGCAGTTATTAACAGCTTACAGTAGATATTAGCTAAGTTAACACTAGATATATAGCCAGCTAGCTAGCTTACTTTGCATGCTAACTTGTTGTCCAACCGATTCAAATAATGTAAAGCTTGCTGGAGAGGTGCAGCATAAAATACACAATTACATTACCTTTTAATGCTGCAGTTGCTATAGCATCCATGCCCGGATATGTGATATCTCTTCCATTTTCATCCATGGCGTAGTTAAATGTGAAATCCCGGAGGTTCAGTCTTCTGCCTGAAGGAAAGCTAGCCAGCAACCCTGAAGCTAGGTGCAGTGGTGCACCTGACCTAACACACGCCCTTAAGGGACCCTTTTCACGGTTCCCATTGGAAGGTACCATTTGTTAAAAAAAAGAGGGGTGACAGAGATATTGTATATGTTGCAGATATTAGGAATATTAATAACTGATGCTGTCATAGTTAACATTTCAAACATCTGTTTCTAGATGCACATCATTCCACAAGTTATTCCCAGGTATTTTTATGACGTGTGTACATACAGTGGGGCAAAAAAGTATTTAGTCAGCCACCAATTGTGCAAGTTCTCCCACTTAAAAAGATGAGAGAGGCCTGTAATTTTCATCCTAGGTACACTTCAACTAGGAGAGACAGAATGGGGGGAAATAATCCAGGAAATCACATTGTAGGATTTTTAATGAATTAATTGGTAAATTCCTCGGTAAAATAAGTACCTACAAACAAACAAGATGTCTGGCTCTCACAGACCTGTAACTTCTTCTTTAAGAGCGTCCTCTGTCCTCCACTCGTTAACTGTATTAATGGCACCTGTTTGAACTCGTTATCAGTATACAGTAAAAGACTCCTGTCCACAACCTCAAACAGTCACACTCCAAACTCCACTATGGCCAAGACCAAAGAGCTGTCAAAGGACACCAGAAACAAAATTGTAGACCTGCACCAGGCTGGGAAGACTGAATCTGCAATAGGTAAGCAGCTTGGTGTGAAGAAATCAACTGTGGGAGCAATTATTAGAAAATGGAAGACATACAAGACCACTGATAATCTCCCTCGATCTGGGGCTCCACGCAAGATCTCACCCGTGGGGTCAAAATGATCACAAGAACGGTGAGCAAAAATCCCAGAACCACACGGGGGGACCTAGTCAATGACCTGCAGAGAGCTGGGACCAAAGTAACAAAGGCTACCATCAGTAACACACTACGCCGCCAGGGACTCAAATCCTGCAGTGCCAGACGTGTCCCCCTGCTTAAGCCAGTACATGTCCAGGCCCGTCTGAAGTTTGCTAGAGAGCATTTAGATGATCCAGAAGAGGATTGGGAGAATGTCATCTGGTCAGATGAAACCAAAATAGAACTTTTTGGTAAAAACTCAACTAGACGTGTTTGGAGGAGAAAGAATGCTGAGTTGCATCCAAAGAACACCATACCTACTGTGAAACATGGGGGTGGAAACATCATGCTTTGGGGCTGTTTTTCTGCAAAGGGACCAGGACGACTGATCCGTGTAAAGGAAAGAATGAATGGGGCCATGTATCGTGAGATTTTGAGTGACAACCTCCTTCCATCAGCAAGGGCATTGAAGATGAAACGTTGCTGGGTCTGATTGATCCCAAACACATCGCCCGGGCAACGAAGGAGTGGCTTCGTAAGAAGCATTTCAAGGTCCTGGAGTGGCCTAGCCAGTCACCAGATCTCAACCCCATAGAAAATCTTTGGAGGGAGTTGAAAGTCCGTGTTGCCCAGCGACAGCCCCAAAACATCACTGCTCTAGAGGAGATCTGCATGGAGGAATGGGCCAAAATACCAGCAACAGTGTGTGAAAACCTTGTGAAGACTTACAGAAAACGTTTGACCTCTGTCATTGCCAACAAAGGGTATATAACAAAGTATTGAGATGAACTTTTGTTATTAACCAAATACTTATTTTCCACCATAATTTGCAAATAAATTCTTTAAAAATCAGACAATGTGATTTTCTGGATTTTTTTCCTTCTCATTCTGTCTCTCATAGTTGAAGTGTACCTAGGATGAACATTACAGGCCTCTCTCATCTTTTTAAGTGGGAGAACTTGCACAATTGGTGGCTGACTAAATACTTTTTTGCCCCACTGTATAGGAACATGACTCACCGGCCTCCCCCATACAGCTAGAGAATGTGATAAACCCACTTCATTAGTTATTTTCCCCAACGTTTCCTGCTGCAGAAACGTTTTAATAACTTAGAAATAGTTATTGAGCCATATTAATCGACTGCACAGTCGCAGCCCTGACTTCAGGTTGCTCTGTGGCGTTGATGGATGCACTGAGGAATATAGAGTGTACAACTCATTCTACCATCATGTAAAGAGAAGACACTTTCAACATCTTCTTGAAGACACCAGACCTTGCGACGCCACACGTGGAGATGAAAACCGACAGGAGGAAACCCAAGCACAGCAGCAAAAAGTAAGTAACAGCTGCTAAGTCAGCTAAAATTGTTAGCTACAGTGGTTGGGCCACGTGCTTAAAAAACTCGGATACAGGGTTAGTTTCGTACGTTTTGTGATGTTACAGATAGCGCCAATACTGATCAGCCTGGCCACATTTAGTTATTATAAATCCATTAGCATTAACTAATCAATCTGCTAGGCTACAAGCAGGCGGCATCTGTCAACCATATATTTGTAATTCAGCAGTTAGCTATGTAGTGTTTTTGTGGGGATGAAAAAGACGTTAAAAAATATGCATTACGTGGGTAACGTTTGGCCAGGCCACACTTGCTAAAACAGTAAATCACAAAAATGATGGTTTTCCACTTTTTCACTCTGCAAGATCCTGCAAGGTGCATGCATCACTGTCAGGATCTGCACATGATTTGTTGAATTCACAGTTTTAGCAAATCAGAAATAAATCCCAAATTCTTTACCCACTATTAAAGGTGGGGTAGGTAAGTTTGAGAAACCGGCTCGAGATACACTTTTTGTTATATTCCATGGAATGCTTTTAACATCCCGATAGCAATGAATATCTTAAGTGCTTTGACAAAAATCCATAAAAAAATGTAATCTGTGGAAGCCGTAGTACTGTAAAAAAAATGTCATGGTTTTGATTTCCGGACTGAACAAATGTAATAGAGTGTTACCCAGACAATGGACAAAGTGCTACTGCTTACAGTTAGTAATTGTTGCTGAAATAACTCTTACCCCCAAAGTTTGTTTAATGTGAAAATAATCTTAGATAGATAGGAATTCAATATTTAAATTGCTCTTTTAGTGAAGCTAAATTCAATTTCAAACAATCTTGTTTCTTTGATATGTTGTACACAGGACAACATTCAACCTGATCAGCTTCCAGCCGACTCCAGCAGCAAGGATCAGAACCTTCACACACCTGACTCAGTTGAAGAGCAAATGGGCATTGACCAAGATGGAGCTGTCACAGTGCACCAAGTATGTTTTCTTTGTTGTTGACTATCTACTGAAAATTAAGGGATGCTTAAATAAAGGTCAGGCCGATATTGTAGTGGCTAATATTGGCCTAGCATATCATTTATATATCAATATTATGTCAACATATTTCATTTAAATTCACCAAATGATTCATAAAACCTAGAGGTATATGTGAAGATGTATTTCTATGTGCTGTACTAGCAAAACTAAATGAACACATAAAGAGGTAGAACGGCTTATTGTCTTGTTGGAATACTAATGTTTGATATGTTTTGGTCAGAGTTACAAAATATTAAATTATCTATCTTTGCTCACCACATCTCACCAGTTTTTTATCATCAGATGTGCATACATTTAATGGTTATATATTCCTGTCACAGTGAGTAATGTTATACCTGCAAATGTCAAGTTACTACATTTTGTATATTGTAGGATCTGACAACACATGCCACTGCCTTTGTTATCAATGCCCGATCCAAGCATCGTCTGTCACAGGTAAGATGCTTCCTTATACATGAGAACAGAGCACAGTATTTGGCTACTTATTGTACACAGTGAGCAGTTAATAGTGGTTCACTGATGGCCAAGTTCAGTCTTAGTGGTTATCCACTTGTGTCTATGTCATAAGAAAAACTGTATATCACATAAAGCTACAGTGATCATGATAATGTGTTCCAACATCAAAGATTGATCACATCACTTTCAATCTCTCATTTTCAGAAAGGCATGAATGACATTGTTGCTGGGGTACAGCAGTATCAATCATCACTATTGGACAACCTCAGGACGCAGATGAAGGAAGTTCTAAAGAAGAATTCAGGAAGTACAACCAATCAACTTGAAGAAGATGCAATGGATATATTTGACAGTTTCATTGACCCCTTTGCTAATGTTTCAACAACATTTCGCCAGAACAGTGTTATTAGGAAGCAGTTTTGTTGTGTGGATGCAGAGGAAATTCCAATTGCTCGAACCATATGCAGGAAGAAACGTGGAGGATCAAAAGACAAGTTATTTTATTATGTACCATTAGTCAAAAGTGTAGAGCAGTTCCTATTACATCCGAAGATTTTGACTATGATTGAAGAGGGACCCCAGAGGTGCAGTGACGGTTTTTTTCATGACCTTGTTGATGGTTCTCTTTTAAAATCTCATCTCTTATTTTCAGAGAAACAAATGCACTGCAGATCATTCTGTATACAGACGAAATAGAGATCTGTAATCCACTAGGATCCTTTGCATCAAAGAACAAGTTGTTAATGGTGTACTACACCCTAGGTAATATAAATCCAAAATACAGGTCTAAGCTGGTTGCTATTAGGCTACTTGCGATGGCTAAATCAGCAGACCTCCGTCAATCTGGCGTAGATGTAATATTGAATAGAATAAAGGAAGACATGGATGCATTGTACAGTGGTGTTAAAATGCAAACTATTAACGGGGAGAAAACAATACATGGTGCTATGGTTTCTCTGTGGCGACACCCTGGCACAGCATGAACTCGCAGGGTTCAAAGAGGGAGTGGGCTTTGCTTACAGTAAGTGCAGACACTGCGAGTGTTCTTTTGAGGACATGCAGTCACAATTCAACGAGGATGCATATATTAAAAGAACATTGGAGAATCATTTCAGACAGTGTGATGAAATATAAAAGGCTAGCACAGACTTGCTTCGCAACAGCCTTAGAACAACATATGGGATCAATCGAAGGAGCAAGTTAGTTGACTTCCCATCCTTTGATATTATTCGGCAAAACCCCCAAGACATTATGCATGTCATTCTAGAGGGTATAGCTCCTTTGGAAATGAAATGTGTTTTGAATCATCTTGTTCAGTCAGGAGAGTTACATCTGGACTCTGTGAATTCAGCTATTCTTGGTTTCCCTTATTCGCCACTAGATGTTAGAGATCGACCATCCCCAATTTCTCTGAGTACACTTGTGTCAACTGATGGTAAACTAAGGCAGTCATCAGGGCAAATGCTTGTCCTGTTGAGGATATTGCCATTTGTTTTGGAACATTTGAAAGTCAATGCATATGTGCAGTTGGTAATGGACTTAATAGAGATTGTTCAAATAGTGTTTGCACCTGTTCTTACCATTGCAACTGTGTCAATGTTAAAGTTACTGATTGAAAGTCATTTGAAGCATTGGAAGGAGCTTTTTACAGACCACAATGTTACACCTAAGCAGCATTACATGATACATTTGCCATCACAGATAGAATCATTGGGTCCCATGGTCAGACATATGTGTATGCGGTTCGAGTCTAAGCATTGTTTATTTAAGCAATGGGCCTCCAAGCTCAATTTAAAAAATGTATGCAAGTCTTTGATTAATCAGAACCAAATATATGAAAGCTGCCAACATGTTGACCCTTCCAAGCACCCAATTTGTTCAAATGAAAAGGAGATAGGTCCTGTATCTGAGGTTAGAGATCTACAATATTTACATGGAAAATTGAGGGACTTCCTAGGTTTCAGTGAAATTCACCACGCTGTATCAGTGAAATGGCTTGTGATAAATGGTAATAAATACATTACTGAGAAGTCCTTGATCCTTGCCAATGTACTAAATGGTAATACACTAGAATTTGGACTTGTCAAAAGCATATTTCTTGTTGTTTCTAAGCTTTATTGTTTGGAATATCAGCCTTTTCAGTCTATATGCTTTGATAGAAATGTTATGGCTTATCAAGTTGAGGTCCCACACCTTGCACAGGCCACTGAGTTAGTGGATGCCGAAAAGCTGGTTGATTTTACCTCTTATTACACAATCAGCAGAAAGGGCCAAACCTATGTACAAGTGAAATACTATCTTGGGGATGTAATGGAATTGCACAACAGTTCAAATGACTCATAGTGTGTTTCTTTGATATGATGATGTTGAAGCATTTAAAGCAAACTTAGCAGGTTTAAATTTAGGACTAAGGTCCTGACTTAGGATATGTTATTAGCAGATACAAATGTTAGCTGTTTGGATTCCAGATGCGTTTTGCATTATGGTTTGCAGTGTACCTAAATCATCATAAATCAATAAATCATCTGTATCTTTGTATAATACTGGGTCTTTCTTTCAGGTTGTTTTAAATGTTAATTACATAACATGTTATCAGCCATTTAGGTGTTTATCAATGCTGTTTATGTTTGCTAAATGCCCTTGGCCTGAATAATGTTACCTACTTTAACTTTTCAAATGAGATGTTTGCACATAGTGCTCAATCACTTTAGCTTGCTGAAGAATAATACATGCTGAAAAGAATGTTCTTAATGCAGTAGTTTGACTTGGCTGGTGCTGTTATTTCTGTATACTGCATTTCATGGACATACTTAATTGATGTACTGGGTTTTAGACTGACAATAAAACAATGAATTTAATTTGGTCATTATCTGTTTTTAATATGTTAAGAGATGAAAAAGGATATTCTGACTTTGATCTTATCAGTGTTGATCTAATACCTTTAGAATTATGGTATTTCTCAATTTAAACATGAATTTACTCAGAATCAGTATTAAAATCTCAAGAACAAGTAATAAAACCTCATTAAGATAATTAAGTAAAAAAACGCAATGGAAGTGAAATTCACTACCGCAGGAAAATATATTTCATCTTAGTAAGATTTCAGTTTTTGCAGGGAAACACATTAATAACTTACCTCATTTCATTTCAAACCTTTATTTAACCAGATTGGTCCCATTGAGATCATAGATCTCTTTTTCAAGGGAGACCTGCAGCATATAGGTTCCACATGAAACATAAAACAATAAAGGACATCATACATTATATTTACAGGATACATTTACATAGTTAGACATTTACAAGTGGCCATAGTATCAACAAGCATTTCATTTAGCCTAGCTTTAAAAACATGCAGAGGAATTAGATTGCTCAGTTTCAATTCTTGCTGAAGACTGTTCCAAGCAAGTGGAGCTGCGCGCATAAAAGCTGTCTTACCTAAGACAGTCCTTGCTCTTGGCACATCTAACAATACTACATCATGCGATCTCAGACAAAAGCTGCTTGCAACTCTCTGTGTTATCAGAGAGTAGATATAATACGGGAGTTTACCCAACAAAGCTTTATAAATAAACGTGTACCAATGACTGAGCCTCTTTACAGTAAGTGATGGCAGACCTGCCTTGGCATACAGGGTACAGTGATGAGTAAGTGCTTTACAATTTGTGACAAATCTCAGTGCGCTGTGATAGACGGCATCTAACTTGTTCAGGCAATAGGCAGGTGCATTCATATACAACAAATCACCATAGTCCAGCACAGGTAAAAAGGTCACAGTGACTAGCCTTTTCCTGGCTTCAAAAGAGAAACAGGACTTATTTCTGAAAAAGAAACCTAGTCTAACCCTCAGCTTTTTAAGCAGGTTATTGACATGAAGTTTAAAAGTAAGACAATCATCAAGCCAGATACCTAGGTATTTATAACTGGTAACCACTTAAAGTACTTGTCCTTGCATAGTAACAATATCCAAAACAGGCTCTGGTGTCTTTTTAGCTTTTGAAAATAGCATTACCTTGGTTTTATCAACATTTAAAAGAAGCTTAAGTTCAGCAAGCTGAGTCTGAATAATGTTAAAAACAGCCTGTAATTTAACACCAGCCTCCTTAATGGAGGGACCTGCACAGTACATCACGGTATCATCAGCATACAAATGTAAAGTAGCTTCATCCACATTTTCACCTAAACTGTTGATATATATGGAGAATAAAAGTGGACCTAAAACAGAACCTTGAGGAACACCATTAGCAATGTTTAACCACTCCGAAGACAGCCCATCAAAGTGAACACATTGGGACCTTTCAGAGAGGTAGTTCACAAACCACCCCACTGCATGGCTGGATATGCCGATACTGAGTAGCCTCTGCTTTAAAATGCGATGATCGACGGTATCAAACGCTTTGGAAAGGTCAATAAATAGAGCTGCACAACTCTGCTTATTGTCTAAAATACTCGTAATGTCATTCACCACTTTCATTGTGGCAGTGATGGTGCTACTGTATGTTGCTTTCTGAAGCCTGACTGATGTTTAGACAGGATATAATTTGTACATAAAAACTCCTTTACCTGTTCACTCACTAAGCGTTCAAGAACCTTCGCCAGAACTGACAATTTAGAGATTGGCCTATAGTTATTTAAAATAGTTGCCTCCCCTCCTTTCAGTAAAGGCAAGACATAAGCTGACTTCCATACTTTTGGAATTGCATTTGTGCTGAGGGAGAGGTTAAAAAGAGTAGTAAGAGGAAGAGCAATAAAATCTGCAGCTATCTTTAAAAAGAAAGGTTCTACGTTGTCCGGGCCAGCCGGTTTCTTAGGATCTAGCTTAGATAAGGCTTCATGAACAACATTGACAGTAAAAGGAGTAAAATTGAAAGGGTTTTCCAGACCACATTGTTCAGAGTCACGGATTGGGGTGTTCACAGAAGCAGAGTTAATCACAGAATCAAACATAGAACCGCAGGACACAAAATGCTCATTAAAGCAATTTAGCATAGTAGCC
This sequence comes from Gymnodraco acuticeps, assembly GCF_902827175.1. Lineage (NCBI taxonomy): Eukaryota > Metazoa > Chordata > Actinopteri > Perciformes > Bathydraconidae > Gymnodraco > Gymnodraco acuticeps. Next base: position 342,151 of record NW_022990003.1, read on the forward strand.
CTGTCCGATATAGTGCCAGATGCTGTGGTAAGGCACGGAGGTAGCTCATTACGGATCTCACCGGTGGATATCGATTTTATGGCTTTCCAACATTTCCTAGGATTATTTACACTTTTGACATTTAAAGTGAAGCTATTCCTTAGCTGCCTAAAACGCAGCCACTCTACCTCTGAGCCTGATTGCCTAGCCTTTGCCCAGGCCGTGTTTCTCTCATGAAGGAGACTAGACAGCTCAGCAGAAAACCAAGGATTGTCTCGTCCCTTTACTCTAAATTTACGCAGGGGTGCATGTCTATCAATGATCTCCATAAAACCAAGATAAAAATAAGACCATGCGGTTTCCACATCAGCACACAGATCGATTTTACCTCAATCAAAATCAAACAGATCATGCACAAAACCCTGCTCCACAAAATGTTTTTTGTCTCTCTTAATGATAATGCGAGGTTTAACCTTTTGGACCTTAGTGTCCCTAATTGTGGCTACAACACAGTGATCGCTCAGATCATTTGCAAATACTCCCACAGATGAATATTTATGGGGAACATTAGTTAAAATGAGATCAATTAGGGAGGATTTATTAGGGGACTTAATATTTGGGCGAGTAGGACTGTCAACAATCGGAGTAACATTCAAAGAGATACAAAGGTTTTTAAAATCCTCTGACACTGCAGTTAACCAGTCCCAGTTAAAATCTCCAAGTAGCACTATTTCCTTGTAGTCTAGTTGTGATAAAAGATTTGCTAGTGAAGACAAGGAGTCTTTGACAGCTGAGGGGGGTCTGTAACAACTCACTACCATGACCTGTTGACTCTTTGCCACTTCTATATTTATGACTAAAAATTCAAATTGCTTACTGATCGATTTGGAAACTAATGTGGTTACACTGAACTTATTCTTAACATAAATGGCAACGCCACCACCTTTATTAGGCCGGTCGGTACGATACACATTAAAACCATTTAAGGCAATGTCAGAGGCCAAAATAGACTTGTTTAGCCATGTTTCTGATAAGACAATGACGTCAGCGTCAGTCGATTTTGCCCAGATACGGACAACATCTAGTTTACCTAACAGACTGCGCACATTCAAGTGGATGAAACCCAAGCCAGACCTAGCTTTAAAATCAGCAGGAGTAGCGATCTGACTACTACTACTGGGCGGACCAGGGTTAGGTTGTACATTTCCTGACAGTAATAACAACAAAACCAGGCATCTTTTCCTCTTAAACGACACAAATACATTGTCATCTAATTTAGAAACACCGGAAAAGTCTGCAAGAGTGTGATTAGAGCTTAAGAAGCAGTCCTGAAGAACCATCATCGCAGGAAAAATAAAAAAGACAAACATATTTTGTCGAGCAGATTGTCTGTGACAAGGCAACCGGTAATTGTTTGAGCAACACATCCGAACCTTTGCAGGGGAGGCCCACTGCGGGTGGCAGAACAGACCTGAATCCCGTAGTCTTCTCAGAATGACTAGAGATCTTCTCAGTCCAAAACAGTTAACAGGCACAGCAGAATCCCGATATGGGCCATTTTCCCAGACCAGCACACAGTATCCGCGATGTTCCTGGAGCAAAATCAGCACAGCAGCAAAGGACAGGCGAAAACAGCAGCGTGGAAGCGCTCCGGTCCCTCCGTGGTATCCCCGGGCTTGAAAGCAGGCCTCTGCAACAGCAGAACCAGGACAGGTGGAAAGCAGGCCCCAGCGGTGGTAAAATCCTCCTCCGCACAGCAGCACACGCCCGGTGGAAGCAGGCCAAGCCCGAAGCGTGGATCCACTCCGTCTCTCCGCGACGACTCCGGGGTAAAAACCTCTCCAGTACAGCCGTATTCTACAGGTGGGAGCAGGCCTCCGTAGATCGCAGATCGCAGGCAGAAAACAGGTGGAGCCGCTCCGTCTCTTCACGACGAGCAGGCCTCCGTAAATCGCAGATCGCATGCAGCAACAGGTGGAGCCGCTCCGTCTCTTCGTGACGTCTCCGGAGGAAAAACACCTCAGTACAGCCGCACTCGACAGGTGAGAGTAGGCCTCCGCAGATCGCAGACAAATAAAACTACTACTTGTATAAGCAGGGATGGCTAAAAGTTTGTAAACAGGAGAGCTAGATGCTGCTAGATGCTAACAGATGCTAACAGGTAAGTGCGAGCCTGTAGAAATTGCGACTGCCTCCAATGACAGCGTATGTCAAAATGTGGAAAATACCTGGACATTGATAAAAATAAAACCCAAGTCATTGTTTGTTCAAAACAGATTTATTGGAAGTCTTTTTACAAGTAACCTGCTTACCCTCTCCTTCAAGGTTGTGAAGGCCAAACAGAGCAACAGAAAGAAGCAGCCTTAAGTAGAGGCTCAATCAGTGGAAACACCTGTGCTCAATTGGAGCATACCATGTAGTGCATGGGCACGGGTGGCACTTTTCTTGCGAGTGTAACATTTGTATTGTTTGGAGCTTCTGTGGTCAGAAAGATATAATATGTTGACCTATTTTGATTTGTTGTGTTTGGGTAATTTGTCTTGCATTGTGAATGTAGATTAGAATGACATTGGTTAGGGGTATAAATAGTGGATTGTCCTATGGGGAGGGGCTTAACATGTATAAAACCCTGGCCACAAGTGTTTTGGAGAGTCTGACTGTGGCTGTAGAGCAGAGAGGTACCAGTTCTATTTCGCCAGAGGCGGTGCTTTAGCACTGGATGTGTCCATCGCGCGCATGGGTGTCGTCAGTGGATCTGTGCCTTTCATCTTCTCGCTGCGCGAGAGTACCTTGGCTACATTTTTTGTAGCCTACAGCGTTCGTTCGGTTGGAATATTTGGTAAGGATTCTCTGCAAACAGCTGGCTGCGTGCAGCTTCGCGACTCATCCAGTCGGGGCCGCGGGTTTAGCAGTCCTCCAGGAGCTGTGGCTGGCTGCGCAGAGACTTCGTTCGGACAGGTTGGTGTCGGCTTGGTTGGTGATGGCAGTGTTTTCGCTCCCTCTCCCAGCCTAGTTGTCCCGTTACTGTCTGTTTTGATTTTTGGGCTTCAACTTTTATGCTGACGGGGGTGTTTCCGCTCCCTCTCCCAGGAGTTGCCCTTGCTGTGCTTTTGTACTTATTCTGCGAACTTCATTAGCATTGAGCTAGTTAGCAGTAGCGCTGCAGCCACTCGGCTGACGCCGTGTTAAGCACCGGAGTTTCCCGTGCTGTTTTTTCTTTAGAAGCCAGTTTCCGGTCTTAGCTTGTGTAAAGCTTCTTGATTTGGGGTGTAGCTACATCCCCTTTGTTTGTTCGGCGAGTAGCAGCACCGCTCTACTCTTCCCGTTCAGCAGGTAGGCATTCGTCTTTAATTTAACCAGTGAAGGTAGTGCTCTCGCCCCCGCTCCTGGTAGACGCCAAACTACCTTGTTTATTCCTTTAAGCAGGTAGCTGGTGAAGGTTGTGCTCTCGCACCCGCTCCCGGTTACGCTGCATCTGGCATTCGTGTTTAATTTAACCAGTGAAGGCAGTGTTCTCGCCCCCGCTCCTGGTAGACGCCAAACTACCTTGTTTATTCCTTTAAGCAGGTAGCTGGTGAAGGTTGTGCTCTCGCACCCGCTCCCGGTTACGCTGCATCTGGCATTCGTGTTTAATTTAACCAGTGAAGGCTGTGTTCCCGCACCCGCTCCCGGTTACACTGCATCTGGCATTTGTCTTAAATTAACCAGTGAAGGTAGTGTTCTCGCCCCCGCTCCTGGTAGACGCTAAATTGCCCGGTTCCCGTTAAGCAGGTAGCTGGTGAAGGCTGTGTTCCCGCACCCGCTCCCGGTTACGCTGCATCTGGCACTCGCCTCTAGCTCAACCAGTGAAGGCAGTGTTCTCGCCCCCGCTCCTGGTAAACTGCCTTATTTATTAACCCAGCTAGGTGAAGGCAGTGCTCTCGCTCCCGCTCCCTCTGCCGGTAACGTGGGTATACTTACATCCCTCTTTCTGTTTGGCGAGTAGCGGCGCGGCTCTACTCTTTCTGTGAAGCAGGTAGCTGGTGAAGGCTGTGTTCCCGCACCTGCTCCCGGCTACGCTGCGTCTGGCTACCTACAGAATGGCTCATGCATGTAGCGCCTGTATGGCTTCTCTTGAGCCCGAGGACGGCCATGACCGCTGCCCCTCTTGCCTCGGCCTCGAGCATCTAAGGGAGGCTCTCACGGTAGGGGCCTGCATGAACTGTAGCTGCATGCCCCGGGCACTCAGAATGGCTAGACTCACTGAGGTGGAACAGCTGGCGGCAGCCAACGGACACCTCTCTTGGTCACATCCTCCTCCAGATCAGTTCGGCTGTCCCCGGCGACTTGAGGGAGCGATGGCCATGGGTGCACCCCCCAATAGGAGGACTAGAAACAGGCTGTCCTCTAAAGTGGATCAGCTGGCTACCGACATGGACACAATGAAGTCGCTCCTCTTGGCCCTTCAGCCAGGGCCCGGTATAGGTGCTGCTAGTGTGCCGCCTGCCCCTCCTTCGGTTGCCGCCCCTCCTTCGGTTGCCGCACCTCTGTATGAGGATGCCTTGTCGCTAGCGGCTTCGGCTAACCTCTTCAATGAAGAGACGGAGGACGAGGTCCCGCTCGAGGAGGCTTCCCTCTCCTCTGCTCAGGGGTCTCGGCAGGGCGTGGATGACGACTCCATGGCGGCCATTATTCGTACGGCCCTGGCGCACCTGCAGATTCCGGTTCCGCAGGCCGACTTAGTTCAGGCTAGTGCCTTCTTCAGGCGTAGCCCAGCCCCTGTCCCCCTCACCGTTCCTCCTTCAGAGGAGTACCTGAGGGAGCTCCAGGCATGCTGGAGGAACACCAGGGCCCTCGGCCACGCTGGCTCCGATGCCCGGACCTTGGCTGCCATGCAGGACCCGGCGAGGGTGGGGCTGGGTGGCATGCCACCCATTGAGCCTGCCATCGCCTCCCTGATTCTGGCTCCTGACGAGGCTCTAAGGCCTGTGGTCAGGTGCCCTCAGCCTCAGTGCAGGGTCACAGATGGGCTGCGCTGTAGGGCCTACGACGCAGCAGCACGCATGGGTCGTATCGGGAACTCCCTCTCCCATCTAATGCTGGCCGTCTCCAGGGGGCCCCAGGGGCCGGGGGACTAGGCCCTGAAGTCCCGAGGCCGGTCGTCGGCTGTTTTTCCCAGCAGCAGCTCAGCTACTGGGCTGCCTGTACTTCCGACCCTTGGGCGATTTCCACCCTAACCCAGGGCTACGAATTGCAGTTCCGACGCCGGCCCCTAGCCTTCGGCCGGGTCAGTATGACAGTTGTCAACGACCCGGCGAAGGCCTTAGCTCTGGCCCAAGAGTTGTCCGTCCTCTTGGCCAAGGGCGCAATCGAGCCAGTGGACCCCCTGCTTCAGGGCGGGGGGTTCTACTCGGCCTACTTTCTTGTGAGCAAGAAAGTTGGCGGATTCCGTCCAGTTCTGGAACTCAGAGGAATCAACAGATTCTTGAGGGTACTGCCCTTCCATATGCTAACCACAGCAGACACCCTTCGTGTTGTCACACAGGGGGAGTGGTTCACAACCATGGACTTGAAGGACGCCTACTTCCACGTGCCAATTGCATCTCATCACCGGAAGTTCTTGAGGTTCGCCTTTCAGGGCCGACATTATCAGTTCCGGGTGCTTCCCTTTGGTCTCTCCCTCTCTCCAAGGGTGTTCACCAAGGTTGTAGCGGCAGCGCTCGCTCCCCTGCAGGCACAGGGCATGAAGGTCCTGCCATATCTGGACGACTGGCTGGTTTGCGCGCCGTCCCGGGCCCAAGTGGCCCAGGATACGGCGCGCCTCTCATCCCATGTAGCCCGGTTGGGCCTAACAGTGAACGCCGGGAAGAGTTGCCTGGACCCTTCCCAACAGGTCACTTACCTGGGGATGGTCCTAGACTCGGTCGCCATGAGGGCCTACTTGACACCCTCGTCGTGTGGACGACATTTCCCACCATCTTCGCATCTTCAGACTGGGCAAGAGGGTGCCTTACATCCAGTTCCTCCGGCTCTTAGGCAGACTGACAGCTGCCTCAGCCGTTGTGCCCTTGGGCATGCTATCACTGCACCCCATGTAGATGTGGCTGAACAACTTTCGCTTGGACGCCAAGCGGCACAGGCACAAGAGAGTCAGGGTGTCTCAGCGGTGCCTCCACTCTCTGTCCCGCTGGAGGGACAGGGCCTATCTTCTGATGGGTGTGCCTATGGGCGCCATCCCATCCCGCCGGGAGACGGTCACTGTGGATGCATGTCTCTCTGGGTGGGGTGCGGTGTGGCAGGGCAGGACTGTGCAGGGGCAGTGGTCTGCCCAGGAAGGTGCACACCATATCAATGTGCTGGAGCTGCGGGCTGTGTTGCTCGCACTCATGCACTTTTTACCCCAACTGGCGGGCAGGCATGTGCTCATTCGTTCGGACAACATGTCCGCCGTTGCCCAATCAACCACCAGGGGGGCACCAGGTCCACACAGCTGCTCCGTGTTTCACACTTGGGCGCTCCCCCGCCTCGCCAGTCTGCAGGCAGTCTTTCTGCCAGGAGACCTGAATCAGGTCGCAGATTTCCTCTCACGGCGCAAGCCTCCACCGGGGGAGTGGAGGCTTCACCCAGAGGTGGTGTAGACAATTTGGAGCCTTTTCGGCAGGGCCGAGGTGGACCTCTTTGCCTCAGAAGAGTCGAGGCACTGCCCCCTCTGGTTCTCCTGGACGGAGGTGACCAGCCCGTTGGGTCAGGATGCCCTGGCGCACGACTGGCCGGACACTCTCCTGTATGCCTTCCCGCCGCTGCTTCAGAGGGTCCTTACTCAGGGGCACAGGCTCCTTCTGGTCGCCCCCCGCTGGCCGGGGAGAGTCTGGTTCCCACTGCTGCGCAGTCTCTGCTGCAGCCCACCTTGGCGTCTCCCCGACAGGAAGGACCTTCTGTCACAGCTCAAGGGTCAGATCTGGCGTCCCGACTCTCACCGCCTTCAGCTCTGGGTTTGGCCTCTGCAGGGCCCAACCCACTGTTGAGCGGCGTCACGGCATCAGTCAGGAAAACTATCCTGAATGCCAGAGCTCCATCTACTCGGGCACAGTATGAGTGCAAATGGAAGCTCTTCTCCCACTGGTGTGTGAGTAAGGCTGAGAATCCGGGGCATTTCTCCGTGGCCACCATTTTGGAGTTCCTGCAGTCCCTTCTGGAGAGTGGACGTTCTCACTCCACTTTGAAGGTGTATATGGCTGCGATCTCTGCCCGACATGTTGGAGTCGATGGCGCCACAGTGGGGCGCCACAGGTTGGTGTCCCTCTTTCTAAGAGGGGCTATACGGCAGCGTCCCCCTAGCACCCCAAGGGCCCCGGCTTGGGACCTGCCCCTAGTGCTGAATGCCCTATCATCTCCGCCCTTCGAGCCCCTGGCCCAGGTCGGGCTTAAGTGGCTGTCCCTGAAGGCAGCATTTCTGCTGGCCGTAACCTCAGGGAAGCGAGTCGGAGAGCTTCATGCCCTCTCCGTAAGCAGTACATGCCTGAGGTGGAACTCCGATGACTCGGGCGTTACCCTCTGGCCGAATGTGGCGTTCCTGCCCAAGGTGCTTCCACTAGCCCACTCCAATCGGCCTATCCAGCTGGCACGCTTTAACATTCCACAGGAGAGCGGCACACCTGAGTTGCTGTGCCCTGTGCGTGCCCTGAGGGCGTATATTGATGCTACAGCCGGTATACGGCAGTCAGAGCAGCTCTTCGTTTGCCATGGCGGCACTAAGAAGGGTCGTGCTCTCTCTAAGCAACGGCTGTCCCACTGGGTGGTTGATACCATCACACATGCCTATGGGGCCAGTGGCCGCCCCCTGCCATCAGGGGTGAGATGCCACTCTACAAGAAGCATCTCAACATCGTGGGCTGCCCTAAGAGGGGTGCCACTGGAGACCATCTGTGCCGCGGCATCATGGGCGTCTTCTGGCACATTCTCCAGGTTCTACCGAGTCAATGTCGCCACTCCTCACCCTCTGGGTGTGGTCCTGTTGCCAAGCTCCGCTGCTTCCAGCCAGGTGAGTAAGTGCTTGGATTCTTCATGACATGGTTGGTATAGGTCATCCAGTGCTAAAGCACCGCCTCTGGCGGTCATCCGGGACTCATAGAACCGTAGTTACAGCCGTAACTATCGTTATATGTCCTCGACCTGTATGTATATATGAGGTTTTTGTTTTCTTCCTGTAAAATCCTTGTTACATTGTGTTTTTTCAGCATGTTGGCTGTCAATAAAAGCACCTAAGGATACATTTTTGGTGACTCTAGCCATCTTATTTAATTCCTAGTTTTCTCATTGAACCTTTTTGTAACATCATCACATAGAATACAGATGGACAGGTTAAAATAGAGTAAGAAATCACACCTATAAAATCTCTAACTGGATGAATCTACTTTCACATGTATTAGGGGTCACCTGAGGCAACCTGTGTATCTCAGAGTAACTGGAGGCACTTAATGTCAACAGCATGTTCAGTGATGGTGGTTAATAACACACACAATGGTTTGTATCTATGAGTCCTCACCCTGACTCTTCTCCTGTGTGACGTCCGATCTGATGTTGGAGACTGAAGTGTGATATCACCCTCAGGTTCTGAGCAGACCTGTTGCTACACTTACAGATGTGTGTGTTCTTCACACTGTCCTCCAATATATATATATATATATAACACAATGGCCTATTTCATATTATCATCATTATTATTATTATGTTTGTTTTTATAAAAACGTTTTGTTAATTTTTTGTCTTAGTATTTATCTTGTGTTTAAAACAGAACAGATATAAAATTAAAATTGTTTCTAATCAAATGTTGAAACAGGTGAAAAATGTATTTGATTTATTACTTTATTATTTTGATTGTAAGAGTACATTTTGTAATAATAATAATAATAATTGTAATTATTGGTATTATTAAAACACATTTTAAAATGAAATAAATTGCTTATTTATTCATAGTAATAATTATAATGAGAGTATTATTATTATTAATATGTTGGAACATTAAAAGGTGATATTTAATCTGCTTTTGGATTAAAAATGAGCGATACTGATTTTATTATAGAGATGAAAGACCCTGATATCACCGTGGTACAGAGGAAAGATACATTGAGATTAAATTAAAGAGTTATTTTTAGACTCTCAGGGAAATAGGGAAACATAACCAAAGTCTTTTAATAAACAGAGAAATACTTTATTGTCTGTCTTTACATAACAAAATGATACCAGGATACAACATTGGAATTCACCGTGACTAATGTTTAATAAATATGCTAATAAATAGGTCTCATTAATTAATTTGCTGCTCAAAAAATGGTCATAAACAGTTTCCGTTTCAGAAGTGTCCTCTGCTCGTTGTGTTTTGCTCCATCTAGTGGTACAACATGGTAACGACAGTTTTTACAAAAACGATGCAATACACTGAATAATATCAATAAAAACACAGATATTGTGTCTATACGTTGCACTGTGCACTGTAATACGACCAACATAAAATATATATTTTTGTGATTCCTTTAATATTTTATATCAATCTTAAAAATGGTCATCTAGAAAAGCCAGTGTGGTCAAACAACTTCATTCTTTCTTGGATAGAAAGACCTTCTTTTAAACTCTGCAAGCCAAAGAAAAGAAAAGAAAGAGTCAAAGTTTGACATCACTTGTTAGTACAGTTTAAGGACGTCATTGTGAGGTGAGAGGTTCAAAGTTGTTATGAAAAATAAATGTTGCATTTATCAAAAGTCACATTGTACCTTTGATCGGACTCCTCTGATCTGACGTGTGAGGGAGGATTTATCTTTCTTCTTCAGAAAAGCAGCATTACTTGTGTTTGTCCCATTGTCTTCTGAGAAAACAAGAGGGTACAATGTTTATCATCCTGACTAGCCCTGTTTAATAACTAACAGAAGCAATGTTTAATGTGTAAGTAGACATCTCACAAGTTGTCTTTAAATTTAACAATGTACACAAAATAAAGTGAGTCTCACTGAGGCTCTGTCCTGAGGCGTCTCGGTTTGACCAAGTGACATCTTGGTGTGGTTCATCCAGGCTGGTCGTATGGAGGGCCTTGAGCTTGTTCTGGGCGTATATTTTGTCCTGTTGCACACCCAAACAAACACACACACACACACACACACACACACACACACACACACACACACACACACACACACACACACACACACACACACACACACACACACACACACAAGCTTAAATAATTAATCAGAATTCAGATTTATTTTTAATTTCTGAACAGTTGCTATTTTCATGTTAAAGGGGTCCTATCATGCTTATTGTTCGTATTTGTATGTTGTGCCTCTGCTGTGACCATATACAGTAGGGCTGCACGGTATTGAAAAAAACTGACATCGCGATTTCCCCCCCCCCCTGCGGTATATATTGCGGTTTTTTTAACCTGTTAAACCCCAAAGTCCCGGCGGGTACTTTACTTTTTTTTTCACGACAGTGTCTCAGGGGATCGTAATATTTAAGAACCTATTAATGTGTTATACCAGATTAACGGAAATAATCTCAGCTAACTGACGATACAAACCATTTTTACCAAAACAAAACACAAGTCTCATAAGAAGCATCTAAATGACCCCTAAGCGAAAAATGCTAACGCACTTTGGCACAGAACTCAAGATAAAAGTACCCTTATTATTACTTATCGTAGCTGCACTTACAAGATATCCGATTAAAGCTGAGGTTCCACAGATTATGTAGGTATATAGTATCATCACTGAGTGATCTGAACTCGGACAGGGGAAGCAAACACAGACATCACAACACGTACCTTTACGTAGCTTCTAGGGGAGATGTCTCACCGTAGCTGTCAATCTGATCAAAAGACGTGTTCAATGGCATTAAAACGAGAACGAAAAAACGCGGCTGAATCGGTTAATCCATAGGTTTTTAACGTCTCTGTATAAAAAAAATGATTTAATTTATAATCCATAATTCCATTTTTATGTAAATATCGCAGAGCAAAAGTTAGCTGCTAATGGTAGCCACCAGAGTGGCTGCTGCTTCCGGTCTTGGCTATGCGGAAGTCTCACACACACACATTACCAAATAAGGACTGTGTGATTTCCCCTCGATTCCATTGGCTCTGACGGTCAGAAAGAGATGTCACATGTCAAAATCCAGCAAGGTGGGCCAGAGATATGGAAAATCCACCCAAATGGCCCCAAAAGAGGTTTTTTGTGCTAAATCTGTCTAAAAAGGTCAAATATCACTTGTTTTGCATCAATCTTGATACAGAATGATTGTGATTGGTGGTTTGCTGTGCATGCAGGGGAAGTTCTACACACACCAACACATGAACAAATAAGAAGTGAGAGTGACGCGTAGCAAAAACCGGAAGCTGCATACACTCTGGTAGCTACCATTAGCAGCTAACTTTTGTGCTCCTATTTTTACATAAAAATGGAATTATGGATTATAAACAATTGCTTCAAAACCACAGATACATTATCAACCTATGGATCAACCGATTCAGCCGCGTTTTTTCTTTCTCGTTTTAATGCCATTGAACACGTCTTTTGATCAGATTGACAGCTACGGTGAGACGATCTCTCGTAAAAGCTCCGTAAAAGGTACGTGTTGTGATGTCTGTGTTTGCTTCCCCTGTTGCGAGATCGGATCGCTTAGATACTATACTTAAATAATCTGTGGAGTCTCAGCTTTAATCGGATATATTGTATGTGCAGTTTCGATAAGTAATAAGGGTATCTTTACTTTGAATTCTGTGCTAAAGTGCGTTAGCATTTTTTTTTTTTAAATGAATAAAACCGCACGTCCCTGCGGTGTGAGCACCGCGCATGCGCATACCGCGGTTATCGCCATGACACGGTATATCGTTCAGCCCTAATATACAGTCTATGGCTGTGACATGTCTCCATACTTTAATGTTCAAAAAGGTATTTATTTGTCTCTTACTGCCTGATTGGTTGGCCGGCTCTGTTGTGATTGGTCAACCGCTTAGGTTAGTCCCGCCCATTAACTTACCACAGTACAATGTGTTTGAGTGTTAGCCTATGGAATTGTATGCAGCTCCCTTTAGGAAGTTGAATTCATTTTGCTGTTTTAATGCAAAATGGTTTTATGATCTAGCAAGATTATAGGATATAAAGTTGAAAGAGATATCGTTACCATTCGAGCGAGCTTCAACTCTTCCTTAAGAGATCGAGCTTCCTGTCTGAGAAACTGCATTTCTGCCTCCCTCGCCCTCAGGATCACCTGAAACATACAGAACATGCTATAATTGATATGTTGTGTACAGTGTAATGGTATGGGAAATTAACATACGTTTACATTTTGTACAGGTTGGATAAATGACAGATAACAATAAAACAAAACAACAACTCAAGTTATGGATCAGTAAGGCCATATACAAAGCTCTTGTACCATTACACACAAATAAAAGTCCTGTTAATCATTAAAGGTCCCATGTCATGCGTTTCCGGTTATTACCCGTCCCCTTGTGTGTTATGAAGGTTTTTCTGCATGTAAACGGTCTGCAGAGTCAAAACCCACAAAGTACACCCTGTAGCGAGTAAAACTCTAACAAAGAAAAGATGTGTCTATGCTGCCCCAGAACGCCTCGTTGGAGATTTCTCTTTTTCTTCCTGGGTACAGTGACGTGCCCATACCCAAATGGACCAATCCGTGTAGCCGTTACGTTACGTTCGCGGAGCCGTTATGACTTCCTCAAATACACAATCTTTTCTCAGCTGCAGCTCCGCCGATTTCTCCTCCCTGACGGCGGGACGCGGCGAGGCTGTGAGTCGGTGTGTGAGCACACACACAAACTCTCAGCCAGGCTGCGGGTGTGTGTGTTCGGGCTGGGTTTCGCTGTGTCTCGCAGACGGCCACTGGGCTCATAGGGAGAGGGGGGGCAGGAGCTCCAACAAGTTGATTAGGACAGAGAGTGAATACACATACTATGCAGAGATGCTGTATGAGAAACCAATGTGAGTTTGGAAAATTGCACAATATAAATCTATTTTAGTATACCTCAACAATGGAATTATGATCAGTAGAAATGGCCATGACATGGGACCTTTAAAAACAAAAACAGAATCACTGCTTACTTCTTATTTTTTATGATTATGAATTGGGTGAAATAAAGGCTGTACTCTCTGTTTTCCAGACACTCACCTCCATTTCATAGAAGTCGTTGACTTGAGGGCCGACCTGGGACTGTTTCCCATTCAGTGAGAAATGCAGCTGAGACATTTCATCTGTCTCCCTCTGTAAGAAATGTCAGGAGACAGGAGACGGTGAATACAACACATTCTCTCAATGTTAAAATGAGGATCTTAATTGAATAAAAAGGAAGAATAAGGAGCGTCCCTTGGGGCTAAGAACATGTTGATACCTGTTTCTTTTTCAGCTCCTTGTTTTGTTTCTGGTACTGAATGGAGGACTGCCTCTCCTCCTGCAGCTCCTGGCTCAGCTGAGAGTGTTCCAGACATTTCTGAGTGTGCTGCACCGACAGCACCTCGAGCTCCTTATGCATCAACTGAAACTCCTTTCTGCAGAGGCATGATGTTGAACAGTAAAGTGACTATAGATTCAGAAAATAATCTTTTAAAGAAGTAGAGGTCGATTTGGTTGAAATGGCCTTGTGTTACATTCTGAAATAGCTCTTGTGTGTGTCACTATGCAGGTATCAGCACCACGGACAGCAGTCAGTGACACAGGCTCGTTCATCACTAAATACACCATGAACCAGTAGCCCTGCTGCAATAAAAGCTGCAGTGACAGAGTGAGATGTATGCTACTGTTTCTTAGGAGCTTAATTGTAAGAGAAATAACAAAAACGCAGTAAAAGGAAAAGCAGTCACTTACTCATATTCATTTTGCAGTTGAGTGATGTCAGCGCTCTCCTTGATGTGCTGAGACTGCCGGCTTTTCTCCAGCTCCACTTTATGGGCTCTTCTCATTGCTACAATAGCTGTAGAACGAGGTGAAATGTGCATCAACAAGAGGTGGGAGAAGCACTCACATCTTGTACTTCATGAGTAAAAGTACCAGAGAGTAGGAATACTCTGTTACAAGTAAAAGTCCAGCATTAAAAATGTTACTCAAGTTAAATTACACAAATATTAGCATTAGAATATACTTTAAGTGCCAAAAGTAAAAGTACTTATTATGCAAATGTGTCCATTTCAGAATACTATATATAATATGTTATATTATTATAATTGTTGATGCATTAAAGTGTTCTCAAAGCTGGTAAAGGTGCAGCTAGTTTGAATGACTCTGTATACTGCAGCTTGTGAATGTTACTCCAGGTGCAACTTAAGTCTTATTGAAGAGTTCTTTACATTTCACATAATTAATCCAAATATGCAGAGTAACTAAAGGTACAAAATAAATGTAGTGGAGTAAAAGTACAGTATTTACCTCTGAATTGTATGGAGTAGAAGTAGGAAGTAACATAACATGGAAATACTCAACTAAAGTACAAGTATCTCAACATTGTATAGTACTTGAGTAAATTAGTTACTTCCCAATGATCAACTAAACACTGTTACAACTTCTGCAAATGCTTCCGATATTGAAAAGAAAGAACCGTAAAGAGTTTGCATTGACTCAACAGGCCTCAATGCTTTTCCTGTTGTTTGACTTCCTGCTGAAGACCCTCACCTGCCATGGTGGCGGCGGTCTCTTCCTGCAGCAGCTTGTCTCTCTGCTTCAGCAGCGCTGCCATCTCCGTCTGATGCTGCTTCTGCAGGTCTGAGATCAGCTGCCGGTGCATCTCCTCCATAGCAGCGAAGCCCTGATCACAGGTCGCCTGTATTTACATTGAGAAAAGGTTCAGTATTGATAAGGTAGTACTTAGGTAATGTATGTGCAGTAGTCGTGTGTTAAAATGTAACTTGCTATACAGAAGGGAAAAAATGGGATTCTCATAAATCTGTGTGTGTGTGTGTTGCCTAGCATTACTATACTTGTGGGGACCTAAATCTGTTTACACAGTCACGTGTGGGGACTCGCCTCCCTTATGGGGACAAAATGGAGGTCCCCGTGAGGGGAATCATTAATTTTAGGGTGAAGACTTGGTTAGGGTTAGGGTTAGGCATGTGTTGGTTATGGTTAAGGTTAGGATAAGTCTCCAGGAAATGCATGTAAGTCAATGTAATGTCCCCCGAAGTGATGTATACATGGTATGTGTGTGTGTGTTTCATACTCTTACTGTAAACTATTTTTTCAGCTGTGATTTGTTCATTTTGATTTCAATAAATATACAATAAAGAACTAATAGACCCAATAAATGTTATGTTTGTATGTGCAGCAACAAAGACGTCCTGTATTGATGCATAATGCTTGTTTTGTATTTAGAAGTTCTGTATTGATTATTTAGTAGAACATTTGTGAGATTATAATAGTGTAGAGAGGTTGTGTGTGTTTTGGGATTGTATACTCTAAACCTTTATTTCATCAGGGATTGATTTAATTGAATACTATAAAGAACTAATAGGCATTGCACCTCAGCATCTCAGCACCTTGTGTTTGTTTCCTGAAGTACGGAAATAGTGTGTGTTACCTCGTGTGTTTCTTTCAGGTAAGCCTCTTCTGACTCTGTGCAGATGTTGCTCTGTTTCTCTTTGGAGGACTTGACGTAGTAGCCATGCAAGTTCTGCATCTCCTCTTCGTGGATGTGTTGCAGCTCCCCGATCTTCTCTTGAAACCCACTTTCCAGATTCTTCATCCTTTCCTCGTGATATTCCTCGATTTTCTCGATGTCTTCCAGCAGCCTCCGGTTCCCAGTCTCAATAAATATGATCTTCTGCTCAGCACGCTCCAGTGTTTCTCGTAATGCGCTGTTGTCCTCCTGAAGCTGACATAAGGTGTGAGGAAAAGCCTCCTGCTCATCCTTTAATGTGCTGCCCTGCTCTTGGCACAGAGCTTGCAGTTTGCCCTGTAACACCTCGTTGCGCTGCCGCTCTAAATCCGAGTGCAGTCTGTCTGACAGATAAATCAACTTCGCCTGCTCCTGCATCCACCTGAGGTCGGCTGCAGAAGCATTTTCCCACTTATCATCCACGCCTCGCTCTACTCCGCTGCCATCGGAAACTTCCTGGCAGAGTTTGCGTAAGAATGTAGCTCTCCTTTGCAGCCGAGATATAAGTCTCTCTAACCACTCTGGTTCTTTCTCTTCCTTTCTTCCAGGTTGATGTCTTTCAGGTGGCTGTGTGGCTCCTTCTGAACCTTTTCGCTGTCCCTGAACCTGCTGCTCCTCATAAGGAGCCAACTCCGGGGGATTCACATTTGCCAGACTCTTCTTTTGATGCTCAACTTTTGGATTCTTTTCTTGAGTAACGCTCTCATGTTGCAGTTGAAATTTCAGGGCAGCATAAATGATCTCTGCTTCAGCACAGACTCTACCTATTGCCCTTTTTATAGGGTCCTTGTTGTCACATCCTGCTCTCCCAGAATAAGTCCTTTTTAAGGCTATTCTTTGCGATATCATTATTTTGTACCTGTGTGCCAAATCCCCCTCCTCCTCTCTTGGTGTTAGAGATATAACGGTAGGTTGACTCTGCAGGACGGACAACATTTGATCTACTAAAAGCACTTCCCTCGTTAGACACTTTCCAACTGTTTCTATGTCCTCCTCTGAGGTAAACGTAGCACTGTTGTTCTCAGCTCCAGCTAAAGTCTCATCACTGAGGATCTTGTCCCCTCCTTTGCTGGCGTTAAGTGATTCCTGCTGCAGTTGATCAGCATCCTTCTCTCCTTGCTGAATGCAGGAAGCAGCTGCGGCGAGTTGCTTGTCGAAGTCTGTGATGTTAACCGGAGCGGCATGGAGCCTCCCTCTGCAGGCCTGTACGATGTTCAGTGCGATCTGAAACCTGCCGGCCAACACCCTGCAGCGCCCCTCCGCCTCCTGGGCGAAGCGCCGGCTCTGCTTGGCCTGGCTGTGCAGCTGCAGACTGAGGTGCTGAGCGGTGGCTCGGCTCTGAGTCAGCTGAGAGCAGAGGTGGGGGTCCTGGCAGCCGATGTGACTCTGGTGCTCCTCCAGTCTTTGCATGATCTCCCTTAGCTTCTCCTCTGTCAAATAAAGCTTGGTTTCCAGGACCTGGATCACAGACATAAAGCTTTCCGGGTCATCTCCTGCGTGATCAACGTTGGGCCTGCGGTCATTCTGAGGAGAGCCGCAGCTACATACCTTCAACTTCTCATTCAGCCTCACTTCTGTCTCCTCCAGGCTGTTCCCTAAGACTTCCATCTTCAGCAACACTTCAGTCAGCTCTTGCTCCTTCCTGTCCAGGAGTCTCTCGTAGCCTTCTCGTATCTCCTGGAGTTCAGACTCCCTTTGCCGCTCCTTCCCTAAAGCCAGCTGCAGTTCCTCGCTAACTCTCTCGAACGAGTGCTCCAGATTGTAGTAGTGCGTCTCGTCTGTCTTCAAGCGGCTCTGCAGCCGGCTCACCTCTCCGTCCGCCTCGCCCAGCTGGCTCTGCAGCTCCTGACAGCACCGGTCCAGATGCCCCCTCTCATCTTGGAGTTTCTGCACCACAGACACCGTGCACGCCAGCTCCTCCTGAAGCTGCTGTTGAGCCTCCTCGATGTCCCTGGTCCACGTCTGAGTCTTATTCAGGCTGTCCACCTCCAGCTCAGACATGTCCAGTCTCCGCTGGAGTTCCTGCGTGAGTTGCTCTGCCTGCGCCAGGCTTGAGGCTAAGCTCCTGCGCTCTCGGTCCTGACTGGCTTGAAGGAGCATGAGGTGCTCCTGCAGGCGAGCCTCTTTCTGAGCCTGCGCCTCCTCATTGGCCTGAAGTTGAGTGGTCACCTCTTGGAGATGTTTGTGTAGGCGCTGAGCCTCCTGCTCCAGACTGTGGTAACTCTGCAACTCCTGCTGCAGCTGTGTGGAGCGCGACACGGCCTCCTTCCTCTGTCCCTCACTGGCACTCAGCTGGGACTTCAGCGAGGCCCTGCAGCGCTCCCACTCCTGCCGCTGCTCCATGAACTTCTGCCGGTCCTGCTCCAGGCGGGCCTGAGCGAGGGCAGTGGCATCGCCCGTGACCAGTATCTGAGCTTGTTGAGCTAAGAGGTCCACCCTTCGCCGTAGTTCTACTTCTCTTGTTTCTTCAAAGCTGCTCTTCTGATCCTCCAGCTCAAGGCGCAGGTCGTGGTTCATCTTATGAAGACGCTGTAAAACCAAAGCTTGTTCTGAAGATGAGTTGGAATTTGAGAGGAGGTCGTTCTGCGGAACAAAGTGAGCAGTGTTAGTGTCAACTGTGCTTTCATGCTTATGGACAAGTAACTTAAAGGGGACCTATCATGCAAAATGCACTTTTGTACGTCTTTTATACATGAATATGTGTCCCCGGTGGGTCAGGGAACTCACCAAGTGTCAGAAAACACAACCCTGTCTCTTTTCCTCCATACCCCAAATCTCTAAAAACGGGGCTGCAATGGATCTGATACAGACTGATACAGATTTGAAATAACGTCAGAAACAAGGAGCTCCGCCTATATGGGCAATTCTCCACCTATCAGGGGAATGAGAGGTTGCGTGGCATGGTAACAGAATGCTCGTGCCTCGTCCCCCTCCTTTGCAGGGGGGCGTGGTCAGCTGCAGCTCATTTGCCACAGAATCAGCGCTTGTGAAGACAGGGCTGGAATAGAACAAATAGAGCGAAATGAGGCATGGCTAAAATGCATGATCTGTTTGGTATTTTGAAAAAAAAACTTCACAGACATGTTTTATATAGGTATGGCCCTACAATATATTATTCAAATATAGCATGATAGGTCCACTTTAACTTCTAGGGTTTAACTTTCAAATTATCTGGCATCCTAGCTTGCCTTTTTTACAGAGCAATGTGTGTTTTTTCGCAATATGGCAAATTACATTAGTGCATCCCCTTCAAACTTATTGCTACTTAAAGTGAAAATGTATGAATGTTATACCATTTCACTTGCATGCCTCGCTCTCTCTTGTTGCACCTCATCCCGCAGATTCCTGTTTAACTGCCGCAGTCGAGAGAGTTCCCTCTGTGTTTGCTCCAGCTGTAGAGAACATATTAAGAAAGCTGTCACACTAACTAGCATGCTTTGATTTATTCAGGTGAACATGCTTCAAGCTATTGTTTTTTTTACACACATACTCATTATTCATGTATAAAGAGTAACTATTGTAGTTTTTATCATAGGTTTTTATTTAGAATATCACCTCTATGACAAGTGGTGCAGTTTGCTGCTTCTCCTTCTCCTTTGTGCTCTCAGTATTTGACTGCATTGTTGTGGAAGTAGAGCCGGCTCTTCCCTCAACACACGAAGACGCACCGGTCACACCTGAGGCACAGAAAATGTAGTACTTTTGATATAAAATGAAACAATATGAAGTCGTTTTGTATAATATATTGGGGGAAATTGAATCATCGGCCAATAAAGGAACATTTATATTAATGTGTTATTATTATATGTACTTTAAGATATATATGTTTATTATTACAAATTGTAGCAGATAGAGTATCGGGCAAATTGCCATCATTGACTCCAATAGATTATAATCCAACACTCAAGTAGAGAAAAATGTATTCATTACTTACAATAAAAGTTTAATTTGATCTACTTTACTAGAAAATAATATATATTTGTATTATAATAATGAAGACTGGAAACACCTATAACCTCTAAATGTACATTATTATGTGTTATAACGATGATGAAATAGTAGCCAATATTGTCCAAATTGCTGTCATTGACTTAACAGCAACAGCACGACAAGCTTTTCGTATGAACTTGACTAGAACAAATATGAATATAATATAAACGTAGAGGGGAAGCACCTTTACCTTCCACCACCTGCCCAGGAGGATTGATGGGAGACGGAGCGGAGGAGGCGGAGGGTGAGATGGGGGAGGCCAGATGAGAGGAGGAGATAGCAGGCGATGCAGAGCTTCCATCAGCAGAACGCCGCTCTGCCTCCGGCTGCAGGCTGGGCTCCTGGTGTTTCTGCTGCTCCTGTGTTTCCTCTGCACAGTCGCTGCTGCTGGGCTCGTGGTGTTCAGCTCTCTCCGGGCCCTCGGCTGAGTCTGGAAGCTGTGATTTTAGGGGAGTTTTCTGCTCTGAAAAGGAGCTGCGAGGAATAACAAAGAAATATGTTTTGACTATACGTCATATGAACCAACGTCTATAAAATATCTTGACATTAGTAAAAGTAGAGACCCTTTAACAACTTTATTGACCTTGTGACGTCAGAGGTAGAACTGTGCCTCACATTTTTCAACATTGCTTGGACCCAGTTGTGTCGCATAGAGGTCATGGCACAGAGCGTTTGCACCCCATCTATGGTCTGTGGGAAGAGAAATATCATTTATTATTACACACCTTAAAGTTGAGGAAGTGGATATGTTAGCTTTCCAGTTGAATGTTTGTGTTATGCTTTATTAAAGGTGGGGTAGGTAAGAATGGAGAAACCAGCTCGAGTGCGCTAGAATTTGAAAATACACAGCCGTAAAAAATCTGCCACTTCCTTACAGAGCCCCTCCTCCAACACACACGAACCAATGAGGGCACGAGATAAGTTTTTGCACAGATGGAAAGCTGACAGGCAGGTAGGCCATCCAGTTATTTTAGCCGGGCCGGCTCAGATGATTGGTCGTGCTTTTTACAGCACTACGGCTTCCACAGATGGGACATTTTTTTATGGATTTATTGTCAAAGCACTTAAGATATTCATTGCTATCGGGATGTTAAGAGCATTCCATGGAATATAACAAAAAGTGTTTCTGAAGTTAATTACCTACACCTTTAACTTATCACAGTTTATTTCAAATTATGGATTTAATTGATTTACCCTCAATATTTTAGTCCCTTTACTCGAGCATCCAATGTGAGTTTTCTTAATTAAATATCTTTTTTTCAATTTAGATTTTTAGAAGACTTAGATAACATACTGTAATAATGTGTAGAGGGTTTGTTCCCTACTGGTACATCCAATAAGAAAACAATACAATATAACAACTAAGAAAGCAGAAATATTGGCAGTCTTGTATGAGGTTTTGTAAGAAGGTATTCATAAAGACACATTACCTGTTTCTTTACTTTGTTGCAGGTATGATAACATGCAGAGGAGGGAGACTCCTGAAGCTCAGAGGAGCTGCTTGCTTTCATTTGCTCCTCCTCATCCGCATCGAACTGATCCTCGTCATCCCTTTAAGGATGGAAACATAAACAAGCCCAGCACTTTTACATAATTCGAAATATAGCACAACAGCAGCATTTCATAAAGCAACAACAAAAAGTAAAACCTAGCGTTATCTGAGTTCTTTAAAACAACAAACCTGAGCTGTTCCTCCGAATAAGACAGCAGTTTCTTTGCTGCAGTTGGTCCTTGTTTGACTGCATGCTCTGGATCTATTTCAGAGACAAAGGCTGTAAGTCATACTTTTTCAGAAGCTCCTATAGTTATATGTATCCATTCTTATTTCTAAAACCAATTAAACAACTACTTTGCTGTGGCGCTTAAGAGAAAACATTGAAAGAATGATGAAAAAAATAGCAACCACATTTAGATTTCTATACAAACATAGATGGACTTTAAAATAACTTAATTTGGATGCATATTCTGTCAAACATACCGTCTCCCGTGGGTGTTTGGTCGAGCCTGTTGAGAGAGCGGCTGCTTCTCATGAAGGGCGCGGCAGAAAGAGAGGAGCTCTGGAGGGACGAGAAGCTCCGGCTGCTGCAGAGGCGCAGAGCCTGTCTGCCGGGGCGAGACGCCGCTCGGGGCCCCTGGTGGACGACGCTGCCTCTCTTCAAACTAACACCAGCTTTATTAGCACCAGCCTTATTATCACTGGCCGTCGTCTCACTACCTCTGGTGCCCAGGCTGTTGCTCCTTCCATAAGTAACGCTGGTTTTGCTGGCAGCCTGTTTACCTCCACTGGACACAGGAACAGCTGCAGGTTCCTTTGGGAGAGACAACATAGGCTGAACCTCTCATTTCAAGTTTCAAGGCTTTATTGTCATATGCACATTAGCTACAGTGTAGATATGGCAGAGATGGGGACTCGAGTCTGTGACTCGGACTCGAGTCGCACTTAAGTCGCACACACAGAGACTTCAGACTTGACTTGGACTCCTGCTCAAAAGACTTCAGACTCGACTTGGACTCGTGTTTTGGGACTCGTGAACAATCATTGTGTTTTCTATTTTTGGCGTATTAAAGGTGGGGTAGGTAAGTTTGAGAAACCAGCTCGAGATCGCTAGAATTTGAAAATACACAACCGGAGAAAATCTGCCACTTCCTTACAGAGCCCCTCCTCCAACACACACGAACGCGCACATGACCAATGAGGGCACGAGATTAGTTTGTGCCCCGATGGAAGGCTGACAGGCAGGTAGGCCATCCAGTTATTTTAGCCGGGCCGGCTATCGGGATGTTAAGAGCATTCCATGGAATATAACAAAAAGTGTATCTCGAGTAGGGATGGGTATCGTTTGAAATTTATCGATTCCGATTTCGATTCCGGTTCTGCTTATCGATTCCGGTTCTTATCGATTCCCCGTTTCGATTCCAAAATTGTAAAATAAAGAGATCAAACGTTTAGATAACAAAAATATATTTATTCTTAAAAGCTTTAACTGAAATTGTTACTAAAAAATATACATGCAATACAAATGTATTGCACAATAGCTGTGCTTTATTTTAACTGAGCTATGCCTGTGGCAAGCTATTAACAGGCATTACACTGTGCCTTTTCTTTTTCTTTTTTAGTGTAGTGGAGCCTCACTTCAGAGCGTTTACCGCGACCTATCTTTGGTGTTATGAAGTGACTGAGCTCGTGAAATGTCTACGGGAGGGCGGGGGAGCATCGCTGCGGGGCAACTGTGGACCTCTGTCGCCTGTCAGCGCAATTTATATGATGCCGTTTAAAAAAATGAAGGGCGGTGCCGGCCGTCAGCTTACCGAGCCGGCCGTCAACGGCCCGCTGACGACCGGCCGTTCTGTGATTCTCCAGATCCGCCCTGTATTCCACCGGGTCACCGCAGCACCGCGGTGCAGACGGACCCGCTGGAATACAGGGTCTACCGCGTTTAGGAACCGTTAAGCAGAACCGAGATTGTGTATTTTGTATGGGTACCCGGTACCCGGCATTTTCTTATCGGTTCTCATCTGGAACCGAGTTTCGGTTCCCAACCCTAATCTCGAGCCGGTTTCTCAAACTTACCTACCCCACCTTTAACATTAACATCATGGTAACACCATGGCGACCGGCGGCACACCTGCAGCTGTACCGCTTGCAGGTTCAACTATAAAAACTTCGAACAAAAACGCCGGCGGCACCAACAAAAGGAGCGCACACTGCAAAGTCTGCAATATTAAAATCAAGGATGCTGGTGCAACAACGTCAAATTTCATCAGGCACTTGAAAACTCACCCGGAGAGGTCAGTCACATTAACGCATATGGACGGTTAGCAAACATGTTTAGCTCAGCATCAGCTATGTAATGTTAACTTAGCTTGCTACTAGCTTTGTAACTGAATATTTGAAAAGATGAGTGAATGTTTGCTTGTCACACTTGTTTGCGTTGAGTGGCGTTGACATCCAACTCTTGACATGACATAAAAAAGGTCGGTAAAGTTAATCATTACGTTCCGCTGCCACCATCTACTGGCTAACGTTAAACGTAGAAAAATACATAGTTACATACATAAATACATCTGTCGGTTTATAGGCAGGTTACAGGTTTATTGTTGACCACGTAACGTTAATGTTACAGGTTTATCAGGTTACCATTACACTGGGTTTGAGTGAGAGGATAGAGGAATATGTTTATTTATAGTAGACTTAAAAGATGTCATTAGAGACCCAGTGTAATTAAACAATACGGTTGCAGAGGTCAAATTTTAACATTTTTGTCCACTGGCCAAATGGCTAGCCTAGTGAATGTTGAAATTTTACCAGCCACTCAATAGATTGCCATTGTTATTTGTGGCTGGTGCGTGCAACATACAGTACCAGCCACTTGCATGATTTACCAGCACTTGGCTGGTAAATGGTGTTAATGGTAGATATCTCTTTTGGAACAGGTCATGTTTTAATATCACCAGTTCAGTATATTTCAGATAATATTGCAGCAATAGTTTTTTAGTTGCAAATGGCACAGAACAAATGTTTACTTTTAAGTACTTTTAACACAGTTTCCCTGCGGGGGATTAATAAAGTATTTGTGATTCTGATTCTGAAGTGTTTTGCTTATAAGTTGTTTGCATTTAGCTAAAGTGTGATGTTTTTCCTCATATTGCATTGCAATAGCCTGTTTAAAGTGATCATATAACAAACAACTAATCAGTACTGATACTGTATGCTAATAGATATAGGAGTGATAATAATACAGTACATGCTTTGAATTTCTTAGATATAGCTGTGCAGTATTCTTAACAGACTGGATAGCAGCAGACAATAGAAGGCTTATTACAACCAGAAGAGACATGAGACTTTTATTTTTTAGAGACTTGAGACTTGACTTGGACTCGTGACCAAAGACTTGAGACTTGATCAAGTCTCACCCCACAAAGACTTGAGACTTGACTTGGACTCGTGACCAAAGACTTGAGACTTGACTTGGACTTGCAAAAAAAGACTTGTGAACATCTCTGAGATATGGCAATGAAAAACTGAAGTCCCCCAACAGTGCAACCTGTGACTTAAGTTGTTCATGGTCTGAGTAGATACCTCATAAATAAGACAGGATTGTAGGTGTAAAGTTCTGTATGTTTTTTGAGGATGCTCATATTTAAATATCACTGCACCTCCTGTTAATCCCAATTCCAAACTTGGCCTCTTTGACACAAACAATCCAATCACCATGTGAGACAACCTTTTAATCCCCAAAAGAGCTCTTAATTTGCTTAAGTACCATCTGACCGACACTGTGATCATGGACAAACACACACTTGAACTTAATCACACTTGAGCGTTGGAAAGCTATTAGAGACAGGCGGTTTATTCCGGTCTCTAGCGATGCAGCCTCACCAAATGCAGAGGCAATCAATCTGCGGCCGGATCACTAGACAGCTAAATCAATTAGAGGAGGCTCCAAGAGTCCTGATTTAGCAACTTGTGCAGGTCGTAAACGCACTGACTTGACCTTCGGACATTAATGGCTGCATTAATTAAATAAAATGCACGTCTAGCAAAAACATGGATACTCTGAGGAAATGGTGTCTTCTGTGTTTAGTGAACAAAACAGAGATGGTGATGTAATCCAAACATCTTAAAGCATATTGCATACAGTTGGCATTAGCTTTAGTGCTGGAGTAGTGGGGAGTTGTACACATACAGTAAGATGATAGGTGAGTGAGATGAGATATTTGCCTGTGTGCATCTTTTTATGTCTTCAATGTTGCAAAACCAGGATAACATAGGTTAAGCATATGTGTCAAATTAAGCAGGCAACATTTTCACAAAATGAAACAAACACTGCCAAACATCTGGTCTATTTGTGTGGCAGTGTGTTCACTTATGAGTATGGTTCTAGTTTTAAATGCTTACAGGTTTCTTTGGGATCATATTTAAAAGACCTCACATGATCCAGTAAATATTGACCCAATTTAGTATTTCATAATAAACACTGTTTTGTTGCAAGTTAAGAACTGGGAAAGATAGGATAATTTAACCATGATACAACTCGTCCCTTTTTTAATTGAAGAATAAAAAAGAATGAAACGGTAAAGTAAGAAATATTTGAAAGGTCACATGTTGCCTTATCCTCATGATGCTTCATATCCATCAGAAAAGTTGATGAGTCCGAAATGTGCAAGACAAAACTCTTGGTAAAGGTCATCCTTACCTTCCCCCCTGGCTTCGGAGCAGGTTTTTTGGGCTTAGAGTTAACCAGGGAGTCATGCCACCTGTTAAAGATAAGATTAAGACAGTAAAGCATAAATTGTCCTGTCACCCTGCACTTCTATTAAACAATTATTAAGTGGGCGTCACAATGTTATTCATATATTTAATTTGACAGTAAAGAGGTATACATTAAAAGAAAGCATTGGAGGTTATGATAGTTTTGTGTGGCCCAAGTTAATGAAAATAGGTTTCAGTTGGCAAACATCTGTCACTGAAGATTGTTAAAAGGTAGAATCTGTCACAAGTATTTAAGTACAGTTTCGACAAATATAGAGTGTTGTAAATTATGAGCCAATAATTAAGATAAAGTGAAGTATATGATTGATTATGTGCGTGTTTGTTGCACTGAATGCAATACATACTACACTATTTAAAAATGAAATGTCAATTAGTGGTGGTAATTTTAGTGTGGCAATAAAACTCTTTTCACCATCATTTGGCAGAATGGTAACAGGAAACATGAACATGGCAAAAGTTAAACAACATTTTAACATATATTTTTGTATGAAGTAGAGAATAAGCTAAATAAAATGATCACATATAGACCAGAATGAACATGCCCACTCTTTCTTCTGTCATGATGTTGCTCATTATTATTTCAGCTGCCATATTGGGACAATGCAAGCATGTTTTTTATTATAATGATATGGCCTTCAGTGTCAAAAGGAAATGTTTTAGCAATGATGCCTTAACATTCATATATAAACAGGAAAAATGCTGACTCACCTTGGCGCCCTCGACATCATTTTTAAGCAGTAAGGTGAAAAAACCCTTGTATAGACTTTAAAGATAAACGTATAAACTTCTGGCTGGTGCAAATATCCATCTGCAGTGAGATGTGCTTCCTCTCACTAAGGCAAAGTCCAGAGAAATCAAATCACAAGGAGGTCTATACAATAGTGTCCTGAAGAAACACACACATAATCCCATACACAGTTGACAAACTCTATTAGAGTTTGGCAGGATTAGGCCAACAGTTTAACAGGATTACCTCGCTTAATTTTTAGTGATCTTGACAAACAAGAAAAACAAGAAAGCCCATTAAGGTTATATAAATACACCATATATATATATATTTATTTGTTTTTTATAAACAATTAAAAAAGAATATACATGTATGACATTTTTTATTATTGGAATATTGGAATATATATGGAATTACTGCATTCCATTCATTCCACCCAGAGTTCCATGGAATGTCAAACAGAGACATTCTAGGACTCTAGAACACCTAAGAATTCTACTAGGCCAATCTTCATATATCAGTCAGTCAGTTGAACTCAGTTTCTTGTCAAGACTGGCTGTTTTAATTTGTCACTGTCTTATTTCAATTTTTTTGAAAAAAAACATTACTGACCTGATCTACAGGCAACAGGTTTTCTGTTACAACATGGCTGCCTCTTTTGACAGCGACCTCCAGGTCATCAGAGGAGCAAAGCTGTCCTCCAAGTTTTCAGACTACCTTGTTCTGGACTTAATTGGACAAGGAGCCTTTGCAAAGTCACCAAGTGTGTCAAGTCCGCCACCAATGAAACGGTGGCTGTGAGGATAACAAAGACACAGACAGAAAAAGAGCATGGCATCCTGCAGAAGCTCAGAAGCTTTGACTCTGTTGTGGGGAACTTTGTAAGGTGGGACACCTCATTCCTCTACAAAGACCATCTCTGTCAAGAGTTTGAGCTTCTGGATATGAATCTGAAGGAGTTTGTGGATACGAGAAAGACCTTGTCTCTACACCTGAAAGACATCCGGCCTATTGTACATCAGGTGGCAACAGCTCTGAAAGTCCTGAAAGGCTTAGGGATCACTCACACAGATGTCAGACCAGAGAATATTATGCTAGTGGATCACATACGGCAGCCATTAAAGGTCAAACTTATCGACTTCGGCTCCGCCTGCGATGCCACAAAAGCAGAGCAGGTCCCATCAATGCAGCACACGTGGTACATGGCTCCAGAGGCCATTCTGGGACTCCTCTGTGACGAGCCCATAGACATGTGGTCTCTGGGCTGCATTGCTGTTGAGCTCTTCCTGGGCTCTCCGCTGTACCCCGGGAGCTGTGAATATGACATGATCTGCAAGATAACACAGACTCAGGGTGAGATGCCAGGGCACCTCCTCAATGCTGGACTCAAAACAAGAAAGTTTTACCTGAACACTTGTCCAAATAAGTGGACACTCATGACACCACAAGAGTATGGAGGCATGTCAGTGATTGACGGCATGTTCAGCTCCCTAGATGATCTGAAGAAAGTCCAGCCGAAGCAAGACAGTCATGCCTCAAAAGCACATGCCATGAGAGATAAGGCTGATCTGGAGAACTTTCTGGAGCTGGTCAAGCAGATGCTGCAACTGGATCCTATTCAGAGAATAACACCCAGCCAGGTGTTGCAGCATATTTTCGTTACAACGAGCCATCAGATGGACTTCTGTCCTCCACAAAGTCTGAGATCCACACAGCAGCCATCCTCAAAAACCAGATATTCTCCTGGGGCTAAAAGTCCAGAAAAACCATTGAAACTGGTTGAGAATACTTCAAGCATCACTCTAATCCGTCCTCAGAGGAAAAGAAAGAGGGTCTGTGGTAGAAACAGATGCGGAGAATGCGCTTCCCCTGTAAGGAAGAAGAGGAGGACTTGTGGAGGTGGACCTTCAGTGAAAAGGCGTTATTGGGAAATTCCAGATGGCACTAGAGGATTTGGAGATTTCACTTCCCCAGAGAGAAAAAAGAGGAGGATCTGGGAAGATAAACCAATGCCAAAAAGGCGATATTCAAAGGCTAGGAAAAGAAACCCAAAGACATCCTCATCAGGGAAGAATATGAGAAGGATCTGTGAAGATGCACCTCTGTTGGTAAATAAGCCCATTGGTAGCATTTCAAGTGGCAGCCCAACAATGTTGAAGATCCCATCACCAGAAAAGATGGTAGAGAAAGTTACACCTCAGGTTAAAAGGCCTTCTGGTCAGATTTCCGGTGGCAGCACGACAGTCTCAAATATCTCATCACCTGAAAAGATGATCTGGGAAGCCACACCTTTGGCCAAAAGTACTTCTGGTCAAAAGTCATGGGGCAGCACAACAATCCCAAAGCTCCCATCTCCAGAAAAGATGATCTGGGAAGCCACACCTTTGGCCAAAGGTACTTCTGGTAAAATGTCATGGGGCAGCACAACAATCCCAAAGCTCCCATCTCCAGAAAAGATGATCTGGGAAGCCACACCTTTGGCCAAAGGTACTTCTGGTAAAATGTCATGGGGCAGCACAACAATCCCAAAGCTCCCATCTCCAGAAAAGATGATCTGGGAAGCCACACCTTTGGCCAAAGGTACTTCTGGTAAAATGTCATGGGGCAGCACAACAATCCCAAAGCTCCCATCTCCAGAAAAGATGATCTGGGAAGCCACACCTTTGGCCAAAGGTACTTCTGGTAAAATGTCATGGGGCAGCACAGCAATCCCAAAGCTCCCATCTCCAGAAAAGATGATCTGGGAAGCCACACCTTTGGCCAAAGGTACTTCTGGTAAAATGTCATGGGGCAGCAAACACAGCCCACAGATCTCTCCCCCAGAAATAAAGGGGTTGAAGAATATCGTAATTACACAGGAGAAAGACACTACCATGCTACCAAGCACCTCTAAAGACGCTGCTTCCACTGTGAGCCAGCAGAAATCTCTGAACCAGGGGGTCGACAAAACGGAAAAACTCTAATATGGATAATTGGATCTGGTTACGTTCAAAGAGGAGAAGTTGCAGCCTATGAGAACTTCGGTGAGAATTTTGGACTTGACGTCAAAGTTCAATGGTTTGGCACAGGAGGCATGCTCTGGAAGGGAGTCCTACCCCGCTTTCAGGCAGAGTTGTCAAACTCTCAGAGACCCCCTGACATTTTGGTCATCCACGCCGGCGGCAACAGCCTGGGAACAATGCCTGCAATGAACCTTGCATCAGTCATGAACAATGAATTGATGAAGCTCCATTCACAGTTTCCTTCAATGGCCATTGCATATTCCTGCATCACCGAGCGGCAAGTGTGGAGAAATGGACCTCCAGGGAAGGTCAACTATGACAGGAAGTGCGTCAACACATTTATGCAAAAGTCTGTTGGCAACCATGGTGGTGAAGTAATTCAACATCCCCTCCTGAGATTTTTTGACAACAACATATATCTCCCAGACGGAGTGAACTTCAGCAAGAAGGGGAATGGAATATTTGTGACCAGCATCCGCAGTGTCGTGATGAAGATCCTTCAGAAATCTCACACCTAACTGCGAAACAAACATGTCTGATATGGATCATTGGATCTGGTTACGTTCAAAGAGGAGAAGTTGCAGCCTATGAGAACTTCGATGAGAATTTTGGACTTGACATCAAAGTTCAATGGTTTGGCACAGGAGGCATGCTCTGGAAGGGAGTCCTACCCCGTTTCAGACAGAGTTGTCAAACTCTCAGAGACCCCCTGACATTTTGGTCATCCACGCCGGCGGCAACAGCCTGGGAACAATGCCTGCAATGAACCTTTCATCAGTCATGAACAATGAATTGATGAGCTCCATTCACAGTTTCCTTCAATGGCCATTGCATATTCCTGCATCACACCGAGCGGCATGTGTGGAGAAGTAATTCTACATCCTCTCCTGAGATTTTTTGACAACAACATATCCAGACGGAGTGAACTTTCTCCATGTTCCTGTTGTAAATGTGTCAGCATAATACAATTAAATGCATAAATGTATAACTGTGTACAGTGGTGGAATGTGTGTAGGGTTAGAACTGATTTATATGTTGCAATTAGCAGTAGTGTTTGAAATGTACAATTCATTTAAAATATGCCTTGGTTCATTTTGTATCATCTTCACTGACAAAGGAAAACAATTATAGAGCTAGGGAGAAAATACTGAATAATTTAAGCTAGCTGTGGCAACTATATCGTCACTAGCAACATAGATAACCTGTATAATGCAATTTTGCACTTTTGATGTTATAATGTAAACAGTCATTATGGCAAAAATAGCTTTCAAATGTTAAAACAAGTGTCAAAATTGTCAATTTTTGGTCATAATGGGACACAGCGATGAACATTAAATAATACTATTACTGATACTACAGACAATATCCTGTATCAATCTTTTCCATTTTTAGTGGTACAGTAGGACTTTTCTATGTCCTTATTATACATAAACACATGACTGAAGAGGATGCATTTATTTGTTATTCTTCTGCTTTTTTAAGTGCAGCCAAACTTTACTGAACCGTATCCAGACATCCAGGGCAAACAAGAGGTGGATGGTTCCTGTGTGACAACAGGGCCTTATGACTGCTGCTGTAGTGTTTTAAAATGTAGCCATGAGTAAAAAGTAAAACTTGGTAACATCATGTAAATTGAGATGCATTACCTCAGACTATAACTACTTCACATGACTAAACCCCCCTGACATAAACCCTAATATAGCTCATGTGTCTCTGCAGATCTATTTGTGTAAATCCACAATATACAAGAAGCGGGTTGTTTGGCATAAAATACCTTATATTTAACGAATAGGACCAGACTGGGAAGAACATTGCTTAGAATTCCGCATTTTATGACCCAGTAAACCCACAAAAAGTGATGATAGTAAGCAAACAAAGCATGTAGAGACTGACCTCCAGGTGCCTGTACAGTGGTGACCTTTGAAGTTAAAGATAGCGATGTGCTGCCGTCTACAGGCTTCTATGTGCACTGACCCCACTCTGTAAAAAAGGGCACTTTTCTGTCATTTAACATTTAGCTGCAAGAAACACATATTTTCACCATTATATCAAAGTTATTAATGGAATATTCTACATGTTCAAAATCCACTAGTTAATAAGTCCTGCCATTGAACAATGTTTTTTGTTTTTAAGTATCTACAGTGGTTATTGCAATCCAATACATTTGTTGGTCCTAATTCAAATAGGATACCTTTTATTTGTGTGCACTGTTCTTTCCCTGTCTGAAAACACGGGCGCTGATAGGCTGACGGTCATCACGTGGCCTCACAGCTGATTTCGTTGGATGAGGTGTTTTGCTTTGACCGTTCATCATTTCATGAAGCCATTTCTGGTTAGCATCGCTGCAGAGTAGCACAGCAGTGCACTGTAGAGGTAAACCATGGCACAGGCAGCACATGCAGCACAGGGAAATGTCTTCGACGCAAACAGTTCTCAGATCCAGGTGGAGCACGATAAGAAGCGCCGGCAGTTTGTTATCCGACTAAACGGTGAGTAGGCTATGTTCAACATGTAAACAGTAGCATGCTAACAGGCTAATGCTAGCTCTGCTGTTGTTCTTTTCTTGCTGCCAACATCGTCGTCGTTTCTTATTGACGTCTCAAGCTGCCACTTCAGACACAGCCGTTGTTATTTTCACATAGTTGCGATGGTCACAGATATAATGTATTGTAAGGACTGAACAGACCACTGTGCTTCTTCTTAGTCAAAGCTGCTGACTTCCTTCACTTGTAACTTCACCTGCTTGTTTTTCGGAAATATTTTTGTTCCATCCTGAAAGCAAATATGCAACAAGCATCCACACCCACTAAAGACAGTTGTATAGACAATCCTGTCTTATAAACAGACAATTAAAGCATTACTGAAAAGGAAGTTCAAGTATAACAACCTAGTTCCTGTCCTCGACCTTAACAAAACCAACTTCCAATTTTACAAGCTGAAAACAGGTGTTTATAACCGTATCAATGTATATATTCCAAGGTCAGTTTCAATTATTGTTTAATTAAAATCGTTTTTGATCATTTATTAATTAAGATGTGTTTACAGCAAAAGGCAAAAGCTATTGTTCCCTCAATAAAGATCTGTATCACATCTCTTTCTTCTCCCATTTTTAAATGACGGGCTCCACATAACATGGGATTAAACAAGGGACCCTCTTGTTTTGATTGAGTGACCACTGAGGGAAATTACTCATGCCTTGTATTATTGAGCAGCCATGTTGCAGTATTATATGTAAATTAAACACTGCTACTGCAACTTGATCAATAACTTAGCCTTTGGGCAATATCTTTGTATTGTGTTTTTGGGTTACAACTGGCAATACTTTTTTAAATCAATATTTTATGAATATGTTATAAACTTGTGAATTAATTGTTTGGTCTATAAAATGTCAGTAAGTAGTGAAACAATGTCCATCCAGGTTTCTTCTATGATACAAAGTGAAGGCTTTTCATGTCTTCCTTTTTAAGACCATAACACAAATATATTGAGTTTAATATAAATAAATAAAATCTGACACATCTCCTGTGTGAGATGGCCATTTTTGGATGAAACGTGAGATCGGCAATTATATTTTCTGCAGACTGACATATCATTGAAGCTGTAATTAATTACGTTTGCCCTTAAAGGTCCCCTATTATACTATTTTTCAACAATATATCAAAGATCTCGGTTGGTTATTGGCTATGGTTGCACGTAATCACAAAAAACATTGTGACATCACAAAGTGGCCAAATCTGATGAGATCCTTTTCAGACATGTTTTTATACATGTCAGTGGTTCAGTCAGTAGAGGCTTGGACTATGGCTGAACGATATATCGTGTCATGGCGATAACCGCGATATGCGCATGCGTGATATTCACATCGCAGGGACGTGCGATTTAAAAAAAAAAAATGTTTTAGGACGTGCGATATTTAGTAGGTAAATTAACTCAAACACGTCATGTTACAATTATTTTGCTGCTTGCTACAAAAGGAAAACTTGCACTCTCATGTCAGGGTTACTTGAGTGAGTGACATGCAGGCTCTGCATGCACAGTAAACCACCAATCACAATCATTCTTGATCAGATCACAGCAGGCCCCGCCCCGCTAGTTTGCAGACCAATCAAAACACCGTAAAAAATGTGCGAGGCACAGGAGGACAATACCGGCGAGAATGAAGATTTACTTCCAAAAAGAAAAGCAACATCTGCCATCTGAACTATTTTGGATACAAAAGGTTTCTTCTCTTCTTCATTCACAGATGAACCCCTTACTTGAGGGTAAGCAACATGCATTATCATGACATGTTAGATCATGACTTAAGGTATGATGAGTCAACCAGTTAAGATCCAGACGTCCGCGACTAAAATCCTTCATCCGGTTAAATATAGTTAAAAAAAAACGCAATATATATCGCAGGAGAAAAAAATATCAATGTCAGTTTTTTTCAATATCGTGCAGCCCTAGCTTGGACTGGGAGCTGTAGGGTCGCCGGTTCAAGTCCCGGACCAGACCTAAAGTATGGAGTGTGGACTGCTACTTGGACTGTCCCAGTTCTCCTCCTGCGCTGCTGTGGTGCCCTTGAGCAAGGCACCGAACAACACCCCCTCCCCCCTCCAATTCCCATTGCTCCCCAGGCGCTGTACAATAGCTGCCCACTGCTCCTAGTACTAGACTCCTGGCACTAGGATGGGTTAAAAGCAGAGAACACATTTCACTGTGTGTGCTGTACACGTGCTCTGCATGTGTGACCATTGAAGAGGGTTTCATCCCTCCGATTCTATTCTCTAAATGGATCAGAACAAAAAGAGAGAGAGAATCTTTTTTCCTGAAACTTTCCGAATCTCTTGACACAGAGGGGACACAAAAAGTGGATTTTGCATTTTAAGTGACCTATTGAACTTGTATGTTTTATCAGTATTCCCTTGAAGAAAGGTGGGGATGTTGCTGCTGTTAATAAGCTGTAGATGAATGGGTTGGGTGGAGAAAAACTAAACAAACCTTATTGCTATGGCCTCTGTCTGCCCTCAGGATCTCATGATCGTGCGGTCCTTCTGTATGAATACGTTGGGAAGAAGACGGTGGACCTGCAGCACACTGAAGTTCCAGACGCTTACAGAGGGAGAGGCATAGCCAAGCATCTGGCTAAGGTAAAACTCATTAAGACAGTTTTTTTAATTTATCTTCATCTTAAGAGAAGACGGAGCCAAATTGGGAATCTTTACACCATATCAACTTTGATCATCATTTCAAATACAAATAATGTGTTTTGAAATGTATTGTCCTCTGCAACCTTTTTTGTTTGCAATGGCACTCAGCATTGTGCATTGTCCGTAGAAACAGAACAAGTTAGCCCGCTTCATTAATAACAGTTCTTTGCACTGCCAACGTAATGTATAAAAATGACCGCAGCTCTGAACATCCTGCTATGTTTACTTGATGTCATTCGACAGATGATCTATATCTTGGATTAAATGAATGTCGTTGAACTCAGATTACACTATAGTGATGAGCTCTGGGATAACACTTTTATTATAAAATGCAGAAAAGTATCTTATTTTATTGACTTCACTAGTGAATCAACCTTGTAACCTTAAATCTGGATAGCACACCTCAAAACGTTTTATTGAATCAATAATGAACTTGTGTTTTTTAATTAATGATGGAAGTGTCCATGTGAAATGCTCTCTTATTAAATGCGTGTGAAGATGTGATTTGATGTTTTCTGTGATGGCAGGCAGCCATGGACTTTGTGGTGGAGGAGGATCTGAAAGCCCACCTGACCTGCTGGTACATTCAGAAAATACGTCAAAGAGAATCCGCAGCCCTCAGTACTTTGAAACATATCTATCAATGACCCTAGATGGCTCCGACGGGGAACACACGGAAAAAGAGACTGTGAGGGGATAAATGAATACTCTGTGGCATCATGCTTTCCGAGTTACAAGCTAACATACAACCACAGACCTTCCAGGTATTGTTAAACATGATGGATCTCAAGGAAAAGATGTCTGAAAGATGAACGTTGAGTTAATGGGTCGGTGACACACTGGCCTATAAAACGGAAGTGAATCAGCAGGTCAATAAAGACATAAGCAAATAAACTAACCAAAAGCTGAAGCCTGTGAGCTCGAACATCATTCAGGATGCATCACTGACTGAAAGCAAGATTAGGGCCTGTCCTGAGAGCAAGATTTAAATCCTATGTTGGAGATTTCCTGTCCTCCTTTGGACGCACGGGATGTGAGCAGCGCTAAAAGATGGCCGACCCAAGTGTCTTTCTCCATGATAGTTTGGACAGAAGCAATGATGGCTTCACTGAGTCTCAAACATGATGACTTTTAAATTTCAACATCTTTTGATATTCTTTGGATCTGTTTTATGTTATTTCTTTTCCAATTTTGCCTTCCTCAACTCTCTTAGATTTATATTTTTACGGCTGGCATGCTTATTAAATACACTACAAATGCTTAATGCATATTTTAAACATCACGCTACTCAAGAGGGTTTCTTTCTAGGTAATTCCAGATGTTTTTGACACACATATTTAGTTGGTATTGTATTAAAAGCAATCTGTATTTTTAATCTTACAAACTCTCAATTTGCTTCAACTGTTACTGTATCCAATCCCGTTGTCCCCAGTAACAGAATAGCACTATATTAATAAAGTCATACATTGATAGTCAAAGGTACAGGGGTTTATAAACCAAAGAACTCTGACTCATCATTTTCTCACTGTAGGTGTTACATATTACAGACACTTGCGATAAATTGGGTCTGAAGCTTGATTCTGTACAGCACTTCGGGTTGGATATAAATAAATACATCCGCGCATACCAGCATTTAAAAATAATAATAACACTGTTACATTTAGGGCATTTACATTGTATGGTGTCCACCGTGCATGTTCTGTCTTTTGAGAAAGTTCCACTGGATGAAAAATGCATATTACTTTTCTTGTAAAGATTACCATGGAAGAAATATTCACTTCTTTACTGAAAAAAGATAAAGGGTTCACTGTGTCCTTCCTGTTTTGGCTCTTCAGTAGCTTTTGCTGGTGACAATCTTCAGTGTTGAGGAGAAAAATAGCTCAGGTAACTCAACACACTCTGGTTACTCCACTTTCCCTCTGTCAAATGTTACACACCAAGATATTGTTTTATTGTTTGAGTTACTTTTTATATTTGTGTTTTCTTGATAGGAAACAAATGTTTGAATTACAGGTTTTGAGCAGGTGGCTCTACCAAAATGTACCATTTCTTGTCATATGTTTTGTGTGCTCGAGACTTTTTTGTCCATTCTTCTTGTCTAGAAATAAATAAAACAATACTTATCATATTATCCATCTCAATGTATGTCTTTTTTTTATAAAACAGGGTAGCATATAGACATACTGCCTTCATAAACAAACTCATATTTTAAGTCAAGGTGCAAGTGCTGTGTGTTATTTCAAAACAAACCGGGCATTAGTAGTTATTGCAAGAAAATTAGATTTTCCAGTATTCATACAATGAGAAAAAGATAAATAGATTAAGTGCATACAAGTCTAAACTATGTATGTATATCTTGGCTACTTCAATGTTAACATCCTGCAAACCATTTAAAGAAAAACTCGGAAAAAGCGTAGATCTTGGCGCCATCTATTGGCTTTATCAAGAATTACTAGAATTCTGTGGGACAAAGGGTCTGTTTCACTTCGGTTAAATGGATTCCTTGCGTCCCTCACTTGCGTCGTTTCCCTGCGACTAGTCCCTCCCACCAGGGAAGCATGGGCTGCTTCTCAGGTCGATTAAATGAAATCCTTGCTTCCCTCACTTGCGTCGTTTCCCTGCGTTTAGTCCCTCCCACCAGGGAAGCATGGAGGGACGCAAGGAAACCACGAGAAGCAGGGAAATGAGTTTTAAGAGCAATGGGACGTCCTTTCCTCCGGAGCGTCACGTGAAGCGACGTCCGTTTGTGATGACGCTGCACAGCTGTTCGTCTGGCAGCAGCCAGCTATGTACCCGTTATTTCCACAAACACCCCCGCCTCTGTTAGTGCACATTTACTGACATAAACATTAGTATCATCTGTTGTAGATCCAAATACATGAAATAAAATAAGAAGTCATTCTCAAAAAAGATAAACGCCATTCTTAAAATGTAAGCGAACAATAGTTTGATTAATATTGATTAGAGTGCACAATAGAAATAAAATAATTGAGAGAAGAAAAAGAGATATGTTATATATCAAAACCCAGTTAGATTAACATTCATTGGATTGCACACTTTGTGTGTTTGTGTGGATATGTAGCACATTAACATTTTAATAGCACTTAATGACTGACTGAATGGAAATGACAATAAATGAAAATGTAAAACGAAAAAAGTGATCATGAAAATGTTTCCAAAAAATGAATAAAATGATTTGTGACCACTTTGTTGTTCAGATATATCACATATTTGTAACTAAATGAAACATGAATTGAAACAAAACACGGTATAAACTGAGGAGTGAGTCCCGTGAGGTTCATGTATTTTTCTTCACTCCGCTGGGATGCTCTCATGTCAAGAAGCATCAGATCAGTGCATGCACTGCCTCGTCCAATCAGTGAGCGATACACAGTAAGGGGGCGGGGTGAGTATCTGAGGATTTCATCGGAGGATGGTCTGGTGGTTCCTCGGTTATCGCTCCTCCATCGATCGCTCCTCGCTCCTCGATCCTCGGTCCTCCGGCAGAAATAAGAGCCATGGGACGGTACTCAAGATGGCGCAGGCAAATCAACTTCCGGTGAGACCGAGGACCGAGGAGCGAGGAAATGAAAATAGTCGACCTGAGAAGCAGCCATGGAGAGACGCAAGAGAGGCTTCTCAATACTCAAATTTCCCCTCCTCGACTCTCCTCCTCGGTTCCCCTCCTCGAGACTTAGACCCGCCCACAGGAGATGCGAGCGGAGGAGAACCGAGGAAGAGGAGGGGAAGCAGCAGACGTTTAAAGAAATGAGAACTCCTCTCCTCTGAGCGGTCATTTTAAAGAGACGTCCGTTCATTATTACGTGGCAACAGCTGCATCAGCTGTCGAGTGTTTTGTCATAGCGCTGTATCTCTGTTAGATCAGCTGAACATTGTTCCCCCACATATTTACTTTGAATTCATTGAGAGTGCGGTATAATGAGACAATAACAGGCTACAGATGCGGACACACACACACACACAAATATATTTATATAAATATATACAATTTAAAGTATGAGAGCACTCTCATAATAACGTAACGCAATCAGAGACTGGATATATCCAGTATATATTATTTATTGTAAGTCGCTTTGGATAAAAGCGTCAGCTAAATGCAATGTAATGTAATGTAATATATCCCCCCCCCCCCCCCCCCCTCTCTCTGGTCGCTGAAATGGGGAATTGAAATTACGGGCCAAAAATTGTATTTACAAGTAGGCCTGTTAAAAGTAAGCAGAGGACACAAAACCAACTGAGACCCGTCTGTCCGCCGCATTTACGCACTGTACAACACACACCTACACACTGTACAACACACACCTACAGCTCCTAAAGCATAAGCCGTTGTGTATTTTATTATGTGAAGCAATGGTCTTAGAAAAATATCGACTCTTTGTTTGTAGATATCTACTAAACTAAAGCAAATAAAGAGAGTAGGCCTGTTTACTGAGTGATATATATTATACACACTGCTCTGCTTTCTGCATGGACCTCTCAGCTGTTCTCTCTGGAAACATCGCGACGCGATGAAAGCAGTTTCTAAAATAATATCCAGGGGATGCATGCATAGCTGTCATTGGCTGAGATAAATCCGGCCGTGCGTCACGCCTCCACCGTTCCCGGAAATGCATCAGTGGAGGAGCCGTGGAGGAACCATCAGTGTATCCTCGGTTATAGCTCCTCCAGAGAGCCTCCTCGACGCTCGATGCTCGAAATTTGAGTATTGAGAAGCCTCTAAGGAAACCACGAGAAGCAGGGAAATGAGTTTTAAGAGCAATGGGACGTCCTTTCCTCCGGAGCGTCACGTGAAGCGAAGTCCGTTTGTGATGACGCCGCACAGCTGATCGTCTGACAGCAGCTCTGTCCCCGTTATTTCCACACCCCCTTCTACACATTTACTGACACAAACATTTGTATCATATGTTGTAGACCCAAATAAATAAAATCAAATAAGAACTCATTCTCAAAAAAGATAAACGCCATTCTTAAAATGTATAAACGAACATTAGTTGGATTAATATTGATTAGAGTGCACAATAGAAATACAAATAATTGAGAGAAGAAAAAGAGATATGTTATCGATCAAAACCCAGTTAGATTAACATTCATTGGATTGCACTTTGTTTGTTTGGATATGTAAGACATTAACATTTTAAATAGCACTTAATGACCGACTGAATGGAAATGACAATAAATGAAAATGTAAAACGAAAAAAGTGATCATGAAAATGTTTCCAAAAAATGAATAAAAGGATTTTTGACCACTTTGTTGTTCAGATATATCACATATTTGTAACTAAATGATATATTAATTGAAACAAAACACGGTATAAAGTAAACTGAGGAGTGACTCCCGTGAGCTTCATGTATTTTCTTCACTCCGCTGGCAAACTGCTCTCATGTCAAGAAGCATCAGATCAGTGCATGCACTGCATCGTCCAATCAGTGAGCGATACACAGTAAGGGGGCGGGGCGAGGGTCTGAGGATTTCATCGAAGGATGGTCTGGTGGTTCCTCGATTATAGCTCCTCCATTATCGCTCCTCGCTCCTCCGGCAAAAATAAGGCCATTGGGACGCTACTCAAGATGGCGCAGAGGAGCGAGGAAATGAAAAATAAGAGAAGTGAGAAAGGGCCATAGTGTGCTTTTAACAATGCAAGGGCAAGCACTTTACAAATGGGTGAGATGGAAATAAATCTGCTGCCTAATCCCCTGTTTGAAATCACAGCAGTTAAACTACAAACCTGGCTGGTATACACTTGGAGCCTTTGGGGCTCTCATCAACTACAAAAAATCTCCTGTTTACTCAAAAGACCCGGAAGAAATGCTCTCAGTTAAATGTGGTGGCTCTGTAATGTTAACCCACCAAAAACTCACAACACAAACATGTAAAAACTCCACTTGATGTCCAAAATCCTGTTGAATTGACAATTGTCATCAGTGAGAGTGAATGTGATGGAAGTGTGCAATCATATCAATCTATTGGAGACACGGAGGTCATGTCAGTTGTTCTGGTGGTTTAAGACCTCAGGGGGACATAATATTTTATAATCCAAAACCGTGTATCAAACAAGCTGATTCCAGTGTGTTTGGACTGAATATGTACATTTGAATAGTTTGTGACTAACAAAAATCCTAGGTCTATAGGCATCAATATCTAACTTTGAGGATTAAACATGTCTTGACCCATTTTTTTCTTATAAAATGCTAAGTGCACCAGTGTAAAATAATAAGCTTTGCCTGATTATTACCTTTACAAAAAAAAACAATTCTAATCAGGAACTATATCTGATCTTTCAACAAACCTTTAAGTCTAACAGGGAGGCTGTGGCGCAGTGGAATAGTGCGTTGGTGTTCGGGAGCACAGGTTCAAACCCTACAGTCGGCACATAAATACGGGATTGCCCACAGTATTGAGTAGGTAAGTCGCTTAGCGTCTAAAAAACATGTCATGTAACCAAGTTTCCATGCTATACCAACATTAATTATTTGAATTTTTTTGATTGTTTAATAGGATGTATACAGATGCAAGGAGGAATAATGAACATGTTAATTGATAGATCAATTTACATACCAACATATAGACGTGCAAGTGTCTCCCTGTAGCCTCCATCTGTTGTGAGAAATGTTGGTGGTGCAGATATGAATATATATCATCTATATTGGTTGGATTTGTATTGATTTGTTATACAATCGTGTGTATCTTACACCTGTGACATAGTTTTCACAGGAGCAGCATTTGGGTTCAGCTGATCTCACATTCCACAACGTTGCCATTATAGTTGTTACATGCAAAGCGCTTCAGATTACAGCAGCAGGACAGACACAGACAGAGCGGTAAAGCATGGATAGGTGAGGACCCAGAAGTCATCAAACACAAAGACCATTCACAAAATTAGATGTGAATGTATAAAGTATGTTGTAACCAAAGCATGCACTCTTACACAATTATTAATTAAAATATTGAACTCCCATTTGTTATTTAGATTTATTTTTAATACCTGATTAATTATTATGTCTTAAACCAACATACATCAGCTATATTTGTTTTATAATTATTTGGAATAAGGTCTGACCTTTCAAACTTCTGTGCTATTATAAAATACGTCAAGGCAGGTATCTCTTCATGGGAGTTGTAGTCCGCAATAGGTTCAAAGCAGGTTCAAAGTGATGCGTCGGCTGCGTTCATACACTTCATTACCCAGAAGGCTTCGCGCACTCATACGTCAACTGCAATCACGGCTGTATCTCCAACATGGCGTCGCTGGGAAGGAGGCGCGGTGTCCCAATAAGCAGGGAGAGGTCAGTTACTCCACATCTTAGCTATTAAACGAAATTGTTTTAATATAATACATAGTTTTGTCGATGTTGCCATTCAACAGACCCCGACCATGCATATGGTTTGGCGCTTAAAGTGAAACGCCAACACGACAAGTCAGAATTTTGTTCCAGGGTTAGCTAACGCTAGCAGGCTAACGTGTACAGCTAGCTTAATGTTAGCGAGGAAACAAACTAGCAGCTCATGTGATGTTTTGGTTATTTCACAGCAGCCGATTAATCGTGGGAAAAGTTGCGTTTAACCGTCTGCGGGTGTTTGAGGTGGTGTTGTGTGCATCGGCTGGCTAAATCCTAAACATTTGTGATTGGGCTCAGAGTTTGGTCCACTGTGTTTGTCGACATGTTTTAAAAAGTGAAACGCACCTCATCTTAGCTGCTTCCAACTTTTCACCATGCATGCGAGTTAGCTTATGTTATCCAACCATAGACAGGTACATAATGTCCCTTGCACTGTCGAAGTTAAATTAATTATTCGTTAGCTAATGTCCGCGAAGCCTGATAAGCCTGGTGTCTCTTTGAAGTCTTTTAGGTTTGT
Organism: Gymnodraco acuticeps; assembly: GCF_902827175.1. Lineage (NCBI taxonomy): Eukaryota > Metazoa > Chordata > Actinopteri > Perciformes > Bathydraconidae > Gymnodraco > Gymnodraco acuticeps. Next base: position 384,825 of record NW_022990003.1, read on the forward strand.
TTGCTCTCATCATGCACTGAAAGGCCTCGCATTGTTAACACTGATCCACACATAACATTATTTAGAAACACCTGGAAACACTACACTGTAAACACAATTAGTCGACAAATAAAGCAGATGGAAATTAGTTTAGATAAAGATCTAAAAAGTTGTTCGTTACAACGGCTGTGTTTTATGTGTCATTGACATGACATTACATTACATGACTTCAGCTATGAACACTTGTGATGACCATTTCACCATTTTTAAATGTTTATGAATGAATGTTAAACAATATGGAAGAATTACTAATTTATCCCAAGTTGAAATAATAGATATCGAAATAAAATGTGGAATTACAACCAATGTAGGATACATTCAAGAATACAATTTTAAATATGCTTTCTAATGTTGTATTCCCAATCTTACACTCTCACACTTTATTATAATTGAAAGGTCGTCTTTTACTTAAGCAGGTACCATTTTAACTAGAAGCTATTCATTTATCAGTCATGGAAATAGTTTGTAATGTAATAGTTGCGTGGTTGGTACAGTGTGTACCAGGGAGTAATGATTGATAGCAACACATTAACAATCAATCAAACACAGATGTTCAAAAAGACAGCACGAGTGCCATGTTGAAACTATATAGTTTACAAAAACAAATGTTATATTTATAGGTATGTCTTATTTATATTATATATATATATTAGGGCTGTCAGTCGATTAAAATATTTAATCGCGATTAATCGCATGATTGTCCATAGTTAATCGCAAATTAATCGCACATTTTTGATCTGTTCTAAATGTACCTTAGAGGAACGTTTTTCAAGTTTTTAATACTCTTATCAACATATGAGTGGACAAATATGCTTTATGCTAAAGTTTATTATCATTTGAACAATGACAAATATTATCATGAATATTAAACACAACAACCTCTGAACATTACAAATATTCACCTCAATTCAACCTGGAACCTCTCTCATTCAATAATACAATTGTGTGTGTGTGTGTGTGTGTGTGTGTGTGATGGATCGTTGGAGCTATGTGCAACTCAAGGCATATGCTCGAACGGGAGCTGCCTGGACGCTGCAATCATGTTGCGCGCACTATCCGTGCTGAGTGTGCTGACTGTTCGTACAATGTCCCACTGTCTGGCTTCCTGCATAAAGTCAAGTGCTCGGCGCAGTTGTGTGGATAGAGCGCTCCTCTGTTTTCATTTAAACAGCTCCTTATATCCGTTAGCGCAGCTAGCTAGCACCAGATGCTAACAACAACAATGCACGTAAGTAGGGATGCACCGAATATTCGGACACTGAAAATTATCGGCCGAAAGCCGAAAGGTTTTAAAAACCCTTTCGGCTTTCGGCCGACGAAAGGGCCTCTAAACAGAATAGCTGAAATTTTAACAAACTAAATAACTCAGTTTCCTCTAATCATTAACCCATGTTTGTATAATGTAGTTAACTCCGTGTGTTGCTGCTAGCATACATAACACCTGACGTGGAAACGTTACTCGTGATGGGGCTACAGAGCTGCTAGAAAGACAGTCGAACCCGGTGCATTCCTCCGTCTGCATGCGGTGCACTTTTGCTAAATGTTTAGACAAATTGCTCGTGCTTACATGCTAAACTCTTATTGCACTTATGGTAACAAGTATTCTCCACATCGAGACGGGTAAAGTTTAACCACACCTCGGAGCGCGTTCTCTCCGCCATCTCCGCAGTGTGCTCCGCTGCATGTAGCAGCTGCGTGTGTGTAAACTGCCCCGCCCCCTCGCACACAGACGGGGGAGAGAGATCTCGTCTGATCGAAAATACATCATAGACGCATTTGTTGTCTTTGCATATTAGAAACGAGTTGGCGACACTAAGACTGCGATATAATGTTTTTTAGCAATAATACATGACATATATAAATGTACTGTATGCATTCAAAAGTGCTGAATAAATGTTTTGGACCCATAATAGTGATTATTATTTAAGTTAAGTTTTGCCATAATCATGTCTATTTCCATAATCAGGTAGCTGAACAACATTGGTAAAAATGTATACATTATATATATATATTTCTATTAATCATTTTCGGCATTCGGTTTTCGGCCCAACTGTTTCCTATTTTCGGTATCGGTTTCGGCCAAGAATTTCCCATTCGGTGCACCCCTACACGTAAGGTCTCTCTCGCTCGCTCGGGCCACACATACACACACCCTCCCGGTCCTCCCAACCCAGTCGGTGCCTGCCGGTGAGCGTGGAAGTGTGGTCTGCCACAAGCGGGCGGCAGGAGCGGGGCTGTCAGCATCAGCTTGTAGATGGTATTTTAAACTCGATGCGCTCTGAAACTACGGGGCGGCCGAGGACAAAAAATACACATGCGTTAAAATAATTAGTGGCGTTAATTTTTTTTTGCGTTAACGCGTTATTAACCCGTTAACTTGACAGCCCTAATATATATATATATATATACACACACGTTAAGGGTTTCAATTAGGGATGCACGATATTGGTTTTTGAAACCGATACCGATAACTTCCTGCTTCTCAAGACCGATAACCGATAATAATATAATATATATATATATTAAATGTACCTGTAGTTTTGCACACCTGGTGGTAAAAAAAAGACTAGTAGTGAGCAAATGACATGAGCATTACTACTATGAACAAAACAAAGCCAAGAACAGATTTGACTCTCGTCAAGCGCCATCATTTCTATGATGAAGTTAGAGATCGTTTTAGCCCTGGGGTCGTCTCTGGCAAACTTCTTGCCTTTTTCAAAAGCCTCGTCGATAGGTAAAAGCCCCGGTGCCTTTGCAGCTGGCTTTGGATTCGCCGCTAGTTTAGCAGCGCAGGCGTCTTCGTACGCTTTTAACACACCATCGTAGCATGGCGATGTTTCAGGTGACTAATCAGGTTGGAAGTATTATAGCTCGTTGCCTTTTTCCCTCCTTGTGGAACTCTGCATTTGTTAATACAAATAGCAAGCGAACTATCTAACTCTGAAACTTTGAAATAGTCCCATACTACCGGCGACATGTTTGTTTACTGTCCTGGCTTCACGGCCGCACACCATTTACGTCACAGCCAGGCATGAGTTAGGGAGCGCTGGATTTGTGAAAAATTAATTCCTAAACCACTAATACCACAGTACTGGCAAAACGGGAGGAGCCGAGTGAAAAACAAGCGCCCCTCATCCCAATCCACCCACACCGCAGTATTTTCTTCTTTTTTTTTACCCAAAAAATATATTGTATATTATCGGGGCTATTAATACTTTTATCGGGTTTATCGGGATGACGTCATAATTCCTAATATCGGACCGATAATTATCGTGCACCACTAGTTTCACTCGAAAAACAATTTGGGTACAATCACCAGCTGGGGATGTTGGTTTTAGCAATTCAAGACAAAAACATTCACAGGTCCATGAAATGTCGCCAGATTGGTGTAAAAATGTAGTCCGTCAGTGTCAACCGACCTTGACACTGCAAGCCTTTTAACATTTCTCTCATTGTTCTTTGCCTGTTTTCTGTTTCTGAACAGGGGAGTGATGGCAGCGACAGAATGCTACATTGTGCACGAGATCTACAACGGGGAGAATGCGCAGGACCAGTTTGAGTACGAGCTGGAGCAGGCACTGGAGGCCCAGTATAAATACATTGTCATTGAGCCCACGCGCATCGGAGATGAAACGGCCCGTTGGATTACCGTGGGTAACTGCCTGCACAAGACGGCCGTGTTGTCAGGCACTGCTTGCCTCATGACGCCACTTTCCCTGCCCATTGAATACACGCGCTACGTGGCGTTGCCCGCCGGCGCCCTCAGTGTGGCCTGTTCTGCCCTCTACGGCATCTCATGGCAATTTGACCCCTGCTGCAAGTACCAGGTGGAATACGACAGCCAAAAACTCTCGCGGCTGCCCCTGCATACGCTCACCTCCTCCACGCCCGTGGTTTTGGTACGCAGGGATGACGTCCACAGAAAGAGACTCCATAACACGATAGCACTGGCCGCCCTGGCGTACTGCGCCAAGAAGATCTATGAACTCTATGCGGTATGAGCGCACTCTGAACAGGGTTTAAGAAGCAACAGGAAAAAAGGAAAAAACAAACAAAAAAACAGAACCTATCCAACCCCAGATGTAAGGAAAGTGGAAGTCCCGATCACACATGGTGGGGGCTTCCATTTTGAACTTTGATCAGAGGGATATAGTTAAAACTAGAAGGAATTGTTTTTTTCCCTTACGTTTTTTTTCTTAATATGTGACAACAGCAGCACACTTATCTCCTTAGTACCCTTGTGCATCCTTCCCTGCGCCCTCGACTTGCTATCCTTGACACGCAAGCAAGTGCACAAGGGTACGGCAGCAGTTCCTCTGGATTGAATTGTTTTGCAGTTGAAAAGGACCGACATGTTTTGAGTACCAAGCTCTTTCCCTCGTAGTTTAACTGTACCCCTTTCCTGCTGATCAGTACACCACCCTTTCATTAAACATTAGGTTATTTCAAACTAACTTTTCTGTATTTTATTTTACTTTTTTTTTTTTAATAAATGGATTCTCAACATTGTCCAGAGAAGAGCAAATAACTGCAACTTATTTGACAATGTGTCTTGTTCATGTAGATATTCTTGTTTAAAAGAGTGTAAGAAAGATCTTATGTGGCTCAATGTCCTCTTTTGAATCACTACATAAATACTTACTTTTAGAAAACCACACTTCCCACATACTTTTATTAATGTATATTACATTGACATTAGGCCAAACCTTCATAATTGAAATTAAATATATTTGACACTAAAGACAGCCAATTATAAATTCATACTTTCTTGTACATGTTAGCCAATGCTTGTTATGAGTTGCTGTTTAGATTAGACGTTTTAATTTGGGGTCCCATGAAGAGACGTGCAACAATTGAACAATAAAGTGACATTTAATTGGAATACCAAGAGTGACAGTATTGTTGTCGGGGTCACTGATTGAAAGGACAGCAGGATGAGGATTGTTGACTTTGCCAGCAGGACTTGAGCAAAATACAACTTTTCATAAAGAATTTCCTAAATTTTGTGTAAATACGTTAAAGGTCCATCAAGAAATGTATTAAATAAATTGTAAACCCTGCTTCAAGGTTTGAAAATGGGTGGTGTTTCAGTAAGTATTGTGATGCAAACAGACAGCTATCAGTCTAACATCAGTCTGTGGACAATTTCAGACGTCAACAGTGAATCTATTACATCCATCACACTGGTTTAAAAGGATAGTGAAAAGGTATTAAGAGTTTACTTCATGATGCTCATCTGCTTTTTCTTTTTAAACCAGTAAAGGGGGCAAAAAGTGATAGTTTCTTCCTACATTTGTAAAGTGTAGAACAAAGACTATTGGTTTTAACTTGGAGAAGATAGTAAAGGTAAATTGTGCAATTGAAAACAAATAACATTTACGCACAAAGTCTGCAACACATTCTAATGTAATTTCCTCTCACCATACATATACCTGTATGGGACGGGCAGATCTGAGGCAGAGGACGGCCTGACAGACTCATTATCTTACTGATTTCCAGCCAGAGCAGTCTAATTATCTGTCAGCTGACCGGCTGCTACATGAGGCTGTTTGTCAACCATTTTAAGGTAGCGATGCTTGGTCTGCTGGAATAAGAATGCTCCAGTCATCAGAAAATACAAATAGCCACTTTTTACTTATTCTCCCAAGAAAAAAATCTGAGTTCCTGTGTAAATGCAATACTAGAGAAATCTATTGACACATGCAGATTGTTTGCAGTGATGGAGGCTAGTATCTCAAACAAAAGTGAAAATAAAACCACTTTAACGTTCTGCTGTTGAAACAGCACAGCCATTATGTAATGTTTCAAAACCAAATGTTATAATGAAAGTATATTGTTAGATAAATACAAAAATAAAGCTCTTGATATTAATTTAGCTGCTGATATTCTGCATAAAGTCAAGCCTGGACGAATAATTGTTTTTTGACACAGAAATGGCAACTTAAGCCCATGTGTGTTAGCTCCTTCAGGCTACTTGGTTATTGAACTTCAACTCCCACAACTCCTAGCGCGGCCGGTAGTCCTTCAATAATCTCCCTCCGGTCCCCTGGTCCGTCCATTATCGTGTTCCTGCCCGGAACTGCTTTTATTTCCGACTCCTGTGGTGTTCGTGCAGACCATGGATGTATAATAGACAGACAGGCAGCAACCCAGGTGAGTTTAGAGTAGACCAAACACGAAAACTAGTGTTTGATTTAAGGACGTATCAAACATATGGAAGCTATCTAGCGTTAGCATTTGCGACAGCAGTTACTTCTGAGTTACACATGAGAAGCCTGGCGATGCAGTTTATGCTGTGCTCATTGTGTTTTGTTATATTTCAGCTAGGGTTTTAACATCTTAACTCTCTTATATTGTGTTCTCCTGTGAAAGGTGGAACAAGACCTTATCACCACTTTTGTTAAACCAGGTATGCCCTCCTAAATGTGCTTAATTGTGCAGTAAACTTGACATTTCAAACAACTCATATTTCTCCTGAGCCTGTATGAAGTTCAAGTTATTTCGGATGCTTTATCAGGAGTATGTAAAGATGCAAGGGCATACACAGAAGACAGAAGACACGGAAAGATATTCACAGTATGCATACTGTTTTTCACTGTGTCCCATTTTACTTGACTTGCTCGTTAAATGACTTGTTTATAAACAAACATGATTTGAGGATGTGAAGGGAATTCAATTGCTTACTTTTCTTATGTGGCTTATGAGTATCCTTTGTAGGCAATTACAGAATATGCTTATCTTGCCATTATTATGTAGCCTATGGTAAAGGGGACTAAATACAAATCCATTATATTTTAACTTTTTCACTCTCCTGGTTTTAAAATAAATGATCCTCCTGATACTCAAAACATGTTGGCGCGCGTGTGTGTGAGTAATCATTACATTGACTTGTCACTGTTGCCATGCTGGTTGTTTGAGTTGTGCTATGGAGACAGGACAGGTGGTAAGGATTTAATTGAATGCCTCAGATGATCAAACATTCACAATGCTTTTGGCAAAGGGCCTTCAGAGCTTACAGTACTGTACTGTTATTTATTATTATTGATGGTGCACAGATATATCGTCTGAACATGTTGGTTGGGTGACATCGTTGTAGAAGAGCATTGGATTTAAATGGTTTAATATTGCAATTAACAATATTCAAACTCTTCCTAACTGCATTTATTAATCTTGTGTCTACAGGTAGCAGGCTGAGTTTCAGTCATGGAGCGCATCATGGGAGGAGGTGTGTTTCAGATGGTTTTAGCTAGTGCCGGACTCTTGCTGCTCTATCGGATCCTCGTGCGCCTCAGACCCGGCACTGCTTGCAGGACGCTGTGGTGGTCATCACCGGGGGCAGCTCTGGACTGGGGAAAGGTCGGCCTCCTGCTCATTTTCTTTCTTCACTTTAGGTCACACGTACATTGCTAGTATTTGATGTGCAGCAGTTGATGACTGTTAAGTGATGTGTTTCAGTGATGTGGTGCATGTGCTTCAATTCCCTGATTTGATTTTCGCGCCATAATAAACAAGTGTGTGTTTTGTGTTATAGAGTGTGCCCGGCTGTTTCACGCAGCAGGTGCCCGTCTGGTGCTGTGCGGACGAGATGCAGGCCGCCTGCAGCAGGTGATCCAGGAGCTCACCGACAGTTCAACAGGATCACAGCGTCAGGTGAGCACACAAACACAGACACGTAGTTAGACATAACCAAAGATCTAATGGTATCGGGTTCTCAGGCCATCAAAGCCTCTGATGGTCTATTTATCTCACCAGAGTTCCCTGCCTGATGTCTCCAATACCAATATAACCAGGGGTGCACATAACTTTTTGCCCTGGTTCTCAAAGGAGCACCTGGAGATGTTGCTTGGTGCTCATCTTAAAATGAAATAAACCGTAACTTTTGAGGGGGTCTTGACTTTATTTGCCAGACACACGGCACTGAACACACATGCAGAGGTGAACACAGAACACACTGCAGAGTGAACACAGAACACATGCAGAGGTGAACACAAGACAACATTAGCACGACCAGTAATCCTACAAGCTGTCATCACTCCTCCTGACTGTTCTCCTCACTGTCTTCCTCTCTGTCAGACATGGTAGCTGATGATGTAGGCCTACTACTTCCTCTGGTTGAGTCTGCGATTAGCTGCTTGCATCCACAAGTCAACAGCTGGGTTTGGGTCGAAAGTCTCTGTTGTCATCTTAGACAAGTGGATGTAATCAAATAAGTATGTGAACATAACCAATAACCTACCATAGCCAATAACAAATGAATGTAACTTATTTGATTTGTGTTGTTCATTCATATCTTATTTTACCTTAACATTTATTTATGCATTTTTTTTATCTCTCCAGTTTTAAAGGATATGTTGGTTACTGTCCTATAGTATACATTGGAATGATTTCAAACCTGTTTATCCCAATAATTATAAAGGAGTGCCTTGGAAATATATGTTTACATAAATTGTGACCAAACCGTTTGAACTTAGACTAAAGTGAACTATCTAAACACTCAAGAGTCCTTTACCTCACTGAGCTGTAGTTATCAGTCTGACTGGAGAGGACTCTCCCTCCACATTATTGTAGAAACATCTTCTTCTTATATCCGTTAGAGCAGCTAGCACGGCACCAGATTCGAATAACAACAGCGCTGGTACCGGTGCACCCTCACTCGCTCACTCGCTTTGGCTGTGAGCTGCGGGCGCCAGATAAGCCAACATCCCCCACTTTCATCACTTACAGCGCCCATTGTACAGGGCAAATGAAACGTGTAACCGGGGTGAAAAGGGTGTTACATTTACTTAATTATGAATATTGTTACATCAAGGCCGAAAATTAGGATGAGCCCCAACGGTCAAAATAGTTTTTTTCCCTCCCAGAACTGCCAGCGCAGCACCTCCCCAGATCTGGCGCCCTAGGCGAACATCTAGCCAGTGCTACTGGCCGGCCCTGAGTTCATATCATGGTTCATATGCAACTCGCAAATATCTTTCTCTCTCTCTCTCCTCTCTCTCTCCTCTCCTCATCTCTCCTCTATTTTCTTTCTCTTTTCCCTTCTCTCTCTCCCTCTTTCCTCTCTCTCTCAATGTTGGTACAAAATGCGCTTTGTTTCAAATGACCTGGTGCTCTTTTTTTGGCGGAGGTGCGCATGCGCACCTGCGCACCAGTTATGTGCAGCCCTGAATATCACACAATAACTTTATAATGTTTTTTACCATTGTTTCTCAGAAATGTTAAATGCCCCCTTATGCACATTTTCAGGTTCATATTTGTATTTTGCCTTTAAAATAAAGGCATTTGCAGACCATTTACATGCACAAAAACCTATGTAACACACTCTTCCCCGGAAAGGAGAAAAAGCATATTAGGGGCTCTAATTTATCTTAGTTGGATTAGATTTGGTATAATGTAAGTTCACAACTCAACAATATACATAACGTAAGTCTTGACATGTTTTGAAACCTGGTGCAGATAAAGCTAACTGTTCTGTTTGTTCCACCACCAGACCTACACCCCCTGCAGTGTGACCTTTGACCTGGCTGACACGGACACTGTGGACAGAGCTGCAGAGGAGATCCTGAAATGTTACGGACACGTGGACGTCCTCATCAATAATGCTGGAATCAGTTACCGCGGCAACATACTGGATACTAATCTCTCTGTTCAGCGGGATGTGATGGAAACAAACTACTTTGGGCCCATCGCTCTAACTCAAGGTCAGTGAGGAGCACTTTTGGAAGCCAGTAAGAGTTTGATGTTGTTTATGGGATTAGAGAAAACATAATGGAGCCAAACCATTGAGAGGTTATTTAAAGGACCTTAAACCAGAATAAGGAGAGAAATGGCTTACACATATCCAAGCTAAAGCAGATTTCTGAGGGGAGGAAGCGCTCTTATCCTAATTTTCTCAGCTCCCCGCCTTCTTCTTTCCTCCCATTACATTGCATTACATCCCTCCACAGCGCTCCTGCCCTCCATGGTTCAGAGGCGCAGCGGCCACATCGTCGTCATTAGCAGCGTCCAGGGCAAGATGGCCATTCCTTACAGATCTGCATGTAAGTTTTCTTTACTCGTTTTGTAAATCAAAGGAAAACCCAAATGATGTTTCCATCTGGTTGACTGTAAATGACGCAGGATTCTGGTTTTGGTCAGACGCGGCCTCTAAGCACGCCACCCAGGCTTACTTCGACTGCCTACGGGCCGAGATCGAGCGCTACGGGATCCAGTGACGGTGATCAGTCCCGGGTACATCCGGACCAGCCTGTCCCTTAACGCCGTCACAGGAGACGGATCCAAGTATGGAGGGTGAGGCAGTGAGCGCTAAGAAATGATCAATCAGTGGGAGAAATATGTAGACACAATGGTATAATATGTAACATTTCCAAATTGAAAATTCTACGTACAACAATTTTCACACCCAGAGATATCAGTGATTTTTATTCAAGAAAACGTCCTGTTTCGTTTGGTGGCCTGTAATGGCGTCGCTCTCCCTTTGCACAATTTTTGTTGTTGTTATTTTATCTAAACTATCATAAATCGCCTTTTATCCAGTTTTAAGACAAATGTTTCTGATACTTTTTATAGAACTTGCATGTTTTTAACTTTATATTTTAACCATATAAAGGATTTTCAGATTTCTGGATCTTAAGTTATCTGAGAGAAAAGCTGAGCAGATGTTCGCAGCAGTCAAACCGTTTTTTTAAATGGCTGTATTTAGTATTTTGACTGGTTTTACTCACCCTGTCTAAGTTGTTTTTGGAAGGAGGATGCCACTACTTCAAAACATGGCTACCTTTTTACGATAAAGGTGTAGTAATCCTATCCGTAAGAAGCTGACCGCAGTGACCGAATCCTATAACTCTACTACAACAAACTCCATAATAAGACATTCATAAATACAAAACAATTTAAAATGGAATATAAAATGATAAGTGCCACCAAATTAAATGAATTATTTTCTTTACTAGGCGTCCTACTGACTCTCCTGTGTCATTGACATGCTTCTTGTTTGTGCAACACAGTTTTGGATAAAACCACAGCGTCGGGTCGGGACCCCCTGGATGTGGCCCGGGCGGTTCTGAGAGCGGTCCGTCAGAGGAGCAAAGACGTTGTTCTGGCCGGTCCTCTGCCTAGTCTGGCCCTCTACCTCCGCACTCTGTGGCCCGCACTCTTCTTCAAACTCATGTCCTCTCGCGCTCGCAAGGAACAGAAACCTAAAGACGAGTGATGGAGGAGAGGAAGTGGAGCGCTCACCACCTAAAGGGAGTGATGGAGGAGAGGAAGTGGAGCGCTCACCACCTAAAGGGAGTGATGGAGGAGAGGAAGTGGAGCGCTCACCACCTAAAGGGAGTGATGGAGGAGAGGAAGTGGAGCGCTCACCACCTAAAGGGAGTGATGGAGGAGAGGAAGTGGAGCGCTCACCACCTAAAGGGAGTGATGGAGGAGAGGAAGTGGAGCGCTCACCACCTTGTCACTACCCGATCCGTCCCCCTGCCCGATCGGTACTGCGCATGTGCGAGATGGTCCGCCATATTGGACACAGTGGCTTTTAGCAAAGCTCAAAAAGAAAACGAGAGAGAGATGAGTTATTTTTATTACAACGTGACTTCACTATTATTTAACAACTCTTTTTATTGGGTTATTTTATTTGGGGTTAAGTACATTGTCAGAATAAGTGTGGAATGAATTTAACTTCTGTTAGACAGCCATCATACTGAATAAATATTTACTGTGAATGTGTGCAAAAATGTATGGCATATAGCTGTCTAACAGAAGTTAAATTCATTCCACACTTATTCAGCTCTTTCAGACATGAAGACACCAGTTTAAAAGTAACACTCATACTGTCACGACTCAAGCTTTGCTGGAAAGACGGTCAGTTTGTCATGCTGTGTTTCCAAAATGCTTTAACTGATCTATTTGAGGACCAAAACTGTTTAATGTGTAATTCTGTCAGGTATGGGGAAAAAATACTGTCAGTGTCCGAGAATGACTACTTTTTCAATTGTTTCTGTGTCCAACTCAACATCAGCATTACAAACCACCTTTAAACTAAATAAAGAGAACAGATGAGAATTATGTTGCAAACATTTCTTTTAACTGCTTTCCATCTCGTTAGCAGAAACCAGTTTAGGAGAGAACCTAATCTACTAAAATACTGGATTTGATAAAAGTGTTTGAGCTGTTTTGGCAGATGATCTACTCACAGCAGCGGCATAGATATCACAAAGCACACCTTGTTTCTGGGTCAGCTTTACCACCACTGTAAATGATTCTCTAAACAAAGTTATTTTAATACCTGCAGGGGAAGGAAATACTGCTTATCGCTGACCGGAGGAAAGAAAGCTTTTTTTATGGTCGGTTTGATTTCCTGTTATGGTCAACGTGTTTTTTCAGCTATGTTGTAATACTTTATTTGAGTCACGTGAGTAGCAGCACATCCTCTGTGTTTCTGTGCAGTGTATTTGTGTTACAATAATTAAAGGAGCTCAATTATTCTCATTTTCAGGTTTCATAACTGTATTTGTTTGCCTGTACTGTGACGTAGGCTTACAATTCTTTAAAAAGTGTGTAGGAAAATAAGTTTCAATGCAAGGTACACACAATGAAAACCAAAAGAAAGCAGGTTTTTAGAACTCTTTATAAGCAGAATAAAAACACTTTTTACAAACTGAAAACTTTAAAACAGGTTTTTTTCCTTTTTAGATGTCTTCTTAATATTAAGTTAAACAAAGAAAATTCTGAAATGTTTATAATAATAATCCAAATGATAATTTACGTTATGTTACAGAAGCGCAGTGAATACTGGAATCGACATTTGTACAAATAAATCCTTCGATCACAAAAACAAACCTGCTGTTTATTCCTTATTAAAAATCATCTTCGTTGTATCTAGTGTGAGAAGATGAAGCCTTTTTTCACAAACGAATAAACAGCACAAGGGCTTTTTCATCATAGAGTCAAAGCCCTGAAGGTGCATGGAGGAGACAAACATTTAAGATGTGGAATGACAACAAGAGCTCTCCTACAATTTACCCTCGTGTTGATGAGACAAAATGTCCACAATACTGCATAAAGAGGATGCTGGTTCATCGAAATGTGCAACAAATCTGGATGCAAGAAGTCTGAAATTGTGTGTTTATGTAATGGTGAGACGTTAGCCATAGTGTTTTGTTAGCATCAGTATTAGCACTTAATGGGGAGTTATCGTCTCAGCACAACCAATCAGAAGACTTTACTTTTGATTAAAGAATGACAACACAACGTGTCAACTATGGCTTTAGTGTTTGATTTCTATAAGTTACTTCTGACTGGAAGAGTTGAAAATGAAAGCGTGGTAAGTCACATTATGGGTGAAACATCTCGACTCGCTTCTTCCACGTTTTAAGCGACAACAAACCAACCTGAAGCCCTTAGCAGTCCGTTTTATCATCTCAAGAAATATGAAATGGAATGGCTGCTGGAGAGGATCCTCCAAAAGAAAAGCTGCCTCTTTTTTTTACACGGGACATTTGATCGTAAGAAACCTGATTCCAAACACGCATGGCAGGATATGTTCCTTCAATGCAACAAATACAACCTGAGCATGTGAAACAGGGCCGTATCAAATGATTTTACTTTCCTGCACCTGCTGTGTTATGCTCTACCTTTGCAACCCGATTACCAAATAAAAAGTATTTACTTTTTTCTCAATTCTATTAACATAAAAATCCCCCTCCAGCAGCTGGGGTCTGATCTGCACACTGTATTTTTGGGGGGGCTCATTTTAGAGCGTAGAAGTCACACAGAGAGCGAGAGACGTCACATAAAAGATCAGTGAATGATTTTGTTCAGATATGGCATAGTATTTTCCTGTACATGAGGTTGTGTTTTGTAAACGCATTTGTTTGTTTTTTTACTAAAGTGTTTCTTATTAAAGGGCATCTCAACTTAAAGAACAGTTCAGTGGAGCCAACAAGTTTCAAACTCGCTGTCGAACAACGCTCAAGGCTCACTGTTATTATTGCACTTTTACAAACAGGGCAGGGAGGAAGCTTTGGGAGAGGGGGGGGTCTTTTTTCTCCACAGCCATCTTTTCTCAGTCTTAACGGACTCATGTCCTCCAGACGGCCGAGGGTCGTTGGAGCCTGGTCTCCTCAGGGGGATGGGGCTCCGTCACAGCCAGCTCCTGAGCCAGGTCGTTGAAGCGGGCGATGTAGTCCACGCTGCTCTCACTCATCATACAGGCCAGCTGAGAGTCCATCTGTGGGAAACCAGAGAGTTCAATGTACTGCAGTCTGAACAGCCAAGAATCAGCTACAGACACAGAATCAGCACTTTTGAAACAGAGGGGTTTACGGGATGCTACAATGAAGTGTTTGGTATTTCAGCCAACACTTCAGAGACATGTTTTGTATATATCTGAGACCTATAATATGTGACCCGCTCTATCGAAATCAGTCGTAAGTCGCAACGGCTCATTTCAAAATAACGTGGATTTGCGTAAAAAAATAGTTTTTTCGGGGTCGGTGTTTTGTTTGATTTTAAATAAACAAAGTCTTGGCTTTCAGAATATTAAACTTGTTTTCGGCAAATTCAGATGATAATC